>NW_027279930.1:15000-37480 GCF_046629955.1 Centroberyx affinis
TCCTCTCCTCTCCTCCTCCTCCTCTGCTTCATCTCCTTCATCTCTCTTTCTCATCCATCCAAGCCTCCAGCTCAGTCGGTCCGTCAGAAGGCGAGCCAGCATCGTGTCAGGGTGGACCAATGCTATCGGTGTGTGTGTGTGTGTGTGTGTGTTGCCAAGCTTAAGTCTTCCTGCTTCTCCTGTTGCCCCGCTGCCTCCTTACCCTGGTGACCGTAGCTTAGTCCCCATCACACACACACAGACCTGCAAGCGTGAACATCAAATGTTTTTTTTGTTTTTTTTTGTGTGTGTGTGTACATGTGATCCTCCTGTCCTCCGCTTGGTCTTTTTCTCTTTCTTTTCACTGAGAAAGACGTTACCGATATTTTTCAACTTTTTAGCATCTTTTAGAGCAGTGGTTCTCAACGTGGGGTCCGGGGACCGCCAGGGGTCCTTGAGGGCATTCCAGGGGGTCCCCAGCAAATTGATGAATTGTTAAACGTCATTATTTTGTCATTTTAGAATGACTGTTTTGATCATAGTTTCTCTGTTATCTCTCTACCTACAGTGCAGATAGTCATGGAATTCTGGACAAAATCATATCTAACAATAAGAATATTCTCAGATTTGGGTCCGAGAGACAAAACGTGGCCCTAATGTGGACTAAATTATGGTCCTTGATATGAAAAAGGTTGAGAACCACTGTTTTAGAGCAGAACCTTTTTCATATCAAGGACCCTAATTTAGTCCACATTAGGGCCACAGACCCCCATTTGACCCAAATGTGAGAATATTTTTATTGTTAGATATGATTTTGTCCAGGATTCCATGACTATCTGTATTGTAGCTAGAGAGATAACAGAGAAACTAGGATCAAAACAGTCATTCTTCTACATTCTCTAATTGTGTTCACTTCTTGTAAATGAAATAATGCTGAAGTTTAACAATTCATCAGTTTGCTGGGGACCCCCTGGAACCCCCTCAAGGACCCCTGGTGGTCCCCGGACCCCACGTTGAGCACCACTGTTTTAGATATCCTTACTGACTGTATATCTAACATGTATGTCTATCTCTATGAGTTAAAGTTAAAGTTAAAGCCAGTTTAGGATTAAGACTTGGGTTTTAGCGTCAGAATTAGCATTAGCTTTAGGTCGGAATAAAGGTTTAAGCGTGTACTAGTTTGTGTTAAGGTTAATGTTAGGGGGTTGAGGAGTGAATGTTGTCCTCACAAGTATAGTAATACAAACGTGTGTGTGTGAGAGAGTGTGTGCAGGCGTGTGTGAAGGTATCATCCCGGCTCGCTAGCAGCTAGCTAGCGGCTAAATGACTCTCCACACTTCATTAGCGGCGATGAGGTGAGCTGCTCATCTCCTCATTGTTAGCTAGCGCTAAGCTGCAGTAATCCCAAACAAAGGGCCGGGGCCTCGCAGCAGCCCGCGCAGGATTAGACCGCTTTCTAGAAACATCTGAGAGAGAGAGAGAGAGAGAGAGAGAGAGTTCAATTCTCATTCAAATTGGCCTGTAAACAAAACCAGCGGTGGCCGGGAGAGAGAGAGAGAGAGAGAGAGAGAGAAAGAAGATGTGTCTATGATGAGTGTCAGTGTTGAACATCTTGTATGTATGCATGTGTAATATAGAGTGTGTGTGTGTGTGTGTGTGTGTGTGTGTGTGTGTGTGGCTGTATGTGTGCAGTAGAGTTCTGTGTGTGTGTGTGTGGCTGTATGTGTGCAGTAGAGTTCTGTGTGTGTGTGTGTGTGTGTATGTGTGTGTGTGTGTGTGTGTGTGCAGTAGAGTTCTGTGAGTGTGTGTGTGTGTGTGTGTGTGTGCAGTAGAGTTCTGTGAGTGTGTGTGTGTGTGTGTGTGTGTGTGTGCAGTAGAGTTCTGTGTGTATACTACAGAGTGTGTTTTTCTGATCCAGTGTGTTTGGTGGCAACAGACCAAACCTAACCTATTGATACTTTGCTTTGGTGTGTGTGTGTGTGTGTGTGTGTGTGTGTTTAAGCGGCTGTCAATCTCTCTCTCTCTCCCTCTCTCTCCCTCTCTCTCTCTCTCCATCACTTCAAATGCCTTGACAGCGATCGCAATGCAGTCAAAACATACTTAAGTGAAAATAACTAACTTCAGAAATACTCCAAAAAGTACACAACTTGTACTGCCTTACTGTACTCTGTTCCTTCCACCATGTGATGCTGATCATGTGACAGACAGAGATGATGAGTCGTCCTTTCAGCCGGGCCTGCTAATCTGACTTGATCATTAATAACCGTCAATCAGGATCTGATGTTTCTATTTGATTTGACTTCATTTCACGATCAAACAGCGACCGTGAATTCTCAGATTAGCCGTCAATCACGCTTGTTGATCATAAAATCCGTCGATCTCGTAAGTAATCGCTTAACTGATGTCATTCAGCTCGGTCAGATGATTCGATTTTGATCGTTATTAGCCGTCAGTCAAATGAGCTGAGTCGGCTATTATGCGAAACATCATTTTAATATGATGCCAGTGGGTGGTTTAGCTGGTCTGATGATCGGGCGTCAGTGTTTTCATCTGATATTTGTGATCGGTCCAGTGATGTTGATCATTAGAATGTCTTGGTTGATAATGTCATTCAAGCATTTAATCTGACTTGGCCATTAGGAACCATCAGTCAACTCATATGCTTTGGGCTGCTATAAAGTACAACCTTAAGTGATGCAAGTTGTCTTATAATTGAGTATTTAGCTGTAATAAATACTCAGTGTTGTCCTTGATAAGTACTAAGTCGAATCAAATGACTTTTTCATCATCATTCAAATCATCTGAGTCAGTTATAGTGATGCTGTTTGTCCCCATTGGCACCACTTCGATATCTCACTCAGCCATCCCATAATGTATCTGTACTAATATACTAATATGTAGAATGGCTGTCATTACCTGGAGTGGAATATTGCTGCTCTTTTTGCCTGATACTTTATGTTTTTTTCAGTCTGTGTGTCATTCTCTGCCTGGTTCTTCATCAAACTCAAGTTCTTAGGAGGGACAGTGATGAAGATTGATGATGATGATGATGATGATGATGGAGATGAAGATGAAGATGATGATGAAGATGATGATGATGATGATGGAGATGAAGATTATGATGATGATGATGATGATGATGATGATGAAGATGAAGATGATGAAAATGGTGATGAAGATGATGATAATGAAAATGAAGATGAAGATGAAGATGAAGATGAAAATGAAGATGAAGATGAAGATGATAATGATGATGATGAAGATGATAATGATGATGATGTTGATGTTCATGATGATGATAATGATGGTTTCATCGAGGATGATGTTGAGAATGAGAGTGATGAAGATTATGTTTCAGCTCAATAACTAGATTACTCCAAGCGAATAACTGAAGATGTGTCCCAAATTCATATATTGGCTATTTGAGAAACAAACAGGAACAAGATGACTAAACATATATACAGTAGCTTTTTTTTTAATAAAATTCATTTTAGAGCCAAATCTTGTTTTGTATGCAATATTATTTAGCTATTAACACTAATATTCCACCTAGAGGAATACAGGCTTTTTAAACATAGTCATCTGTTAACATGGACCAGGACTGATCGGCATGGTGATTTATAAGAGGGGAATGGAGACTTTCTGTGTGTGTGTGTGTGTGTGTGTGTGTGTGTGTGTGTGTGTGTGTGTGTGTGTGTGTGTGTGTGTGCGTGTGTGTGTGTGCGTGTGTGTGTGTGTGTGTGTGTGATATATGTCTAAGCCATGTCCCATTCTCCACTAATGAGATCCCAGTGAATTGTGTCAGGTAACTATATCTGACAGCTGTCTCTGCCTTCCTGCCTTGTTTCCTGAACAAAAAAAACATTTATCGATATGAACATATTGCCGATTATGACTTTATTTAGTTTATGTTTCAGGGCTTGAGGGATGGGAGAGATTTGAACTCACAGCATTGCAAGTACAGTACATGTTGTGTACCTGAACCCACCAAGAGCCTCCAAACAGCCCATCACTGCTCTTATTATTTCTATTAAAGGACAAGTGGAGCAGTGTTAATGAATGCATATACAATGGTGTGTGTGTGTGTGTGTGTGTGTGCTCTTATTATTTCTATTAAAGGACAAGTGGAGCAGTGTTAATGAATGCATATACAATGGTGCGTGTGTGTGTGTGTGTCCTAAAGTGTGTGGTAATGTTTGTATGTGTGTGTGTGTGTGTGTCTATCTCTTATGTGTGTGACATGATTGACAGTTGGCTGGCCTTGTATCTCAAGCAGGGCCCCTCTTTCTCACTGATTACTGTCTCAGTGTGTGTCTCTATCACACACACACACACACACACACACACACACACACACACACACACACACACACACACACAAAGAGCGAAAGCCCAGTGTGGTTCTCCCATCAGGCCCGAGCTGAGGGAAAACGCACAAAACAGACGCGGCAAATGTGTTCGTTCTCATGCATATGGAAATGCTGCGGGATGTGTGTGTGTGTGTGTGTGTGTGTGTTTGTATGTATGTGTTTGAGCATGTAAGTGTGTGTGTAGGGGGGGGGGTGTCAATGGGCAGTTTCAATGTAAAACGCATTAGCATTCAGTGATGATGCTAGTCTCTCTGAAGGCCTGGTGCCACTGGACTCTCTCTCTCTCCCTCTCTCTCTCTCTTCCCTCGCTTCCAGCCTGCTTTTTTTTTTTTTTAAATGTCACCCCCGTAGTTCTTCAACATGCTATCACATTCCCCTGGCTCTCTGGATGGGTTTCTAATTAAAAGCGGTCCAGCTCTCTAATATGAGTGGTATGTCTGTGATGCAGACTGTGGCACCGATGGATCAGATAAAGAGCCAAAGTCATATTTCCTCCCTGCCTAAGCCTATTCACACTGCTACTGAGAGTGCTGATCCTCTCTCTCTCTCTCTCTCTCTCTCTCTCTCTCTCCCTCTCTCTCTCAATCTCTAAATCTTCCTCTAGCACACTTATTCTCTTCTCTTCTCTCCTCTCTCTTTTCGCTCGGGCTCTTCGCGACCCGTTTTCTCACCTCTGTGTTTACATTCTCTCGTTTTTTTTTGTTTTTTTTTTCCTGAAAGAAGTGTTGTTTGTCAGGCCGGAAAGGTGGGGGGGGGGGGGGGGGGGGCTTAACTTGAAAACCGTCCCGTATAAGCGATGGGACTGCACCAGCCAGGCTAAATAACAGAAAATACTTCAAAGTGGTAATCCTTGAGTTCCTCGTTTGTTTTGGTTTCGATCAGCTGTCAATCAAACAGTGTGGGCGGGAGCTTAGATTTTTCTGTTGATGCAGTTTGAGTTTCTCTCTTCTTTTGTCTGTTCATGGTGGCTATCGCTGCTCGTGCTGACTACCCAGTTCTTCTTCTTCCGTTTATTCCCGAACGAACCGGAAAACGTGAAACGCATCACTTCCTGTGCGCCGGAGGGATTTTGTTTTCCCGGGAAAAAGCAGAGAGGAACAGTAAACGCGGAAGCTTTCGTGAACCGGATATAGGTTGAATTTGTTTGTGAAGATACATCTATCGTGTGTGTGTGGAGAAGGTGTGTGTGTGTGTGTATGTGTGTGTGTGTGTATCTACAGTCAAAAGCAGGGCTGGGATTTGAACCCACGGAGTTAATATACAGGTGTTGGGCAGGGTTGAGCCGTTTTACAGAGGGGTACGGGTTACACAAAGGAGCTGAGTCTCTGTGTGTGTGTGTGTGTGTGTGTGTGTGTGTGTGTGTATGTAACTCTATGAACCTATGACTCACGCCGGCGAAGTTGTGCCCTATTCCTCTCCTCACCTTTCCTGTCCTCTGTTATTTTCCCTCTTTTTACCCTCTCTTTTTCCTCTGCCCTTCTCTCCGTTTCTTTCTCTCGCATCTAACGCCCCGATCCTCTCCTGTCTTCCCCCCCTCCCTCCCTCCCTCCCTCCCTCACTGTGACAGACAGGGGTGTCCTCACCTTGTAACGATCACTGACATCCAATATGTTTGGCTTGGGATCATCCCCTGTGTGTCCATTGTGTTTGCTGTTAAACGCTTTATTGATTAGCCATGAGTTAATTACAAATGACATCAACCGTGGGCAGGCCGAGTACACCGCTATAGGATCCATCCTGGAGGAGCTGATCCGTGCTGACTGCACTGAAACCTTGTATCTACAACTAGCTGATTTTCCCCCCTATTGACATCCATGCATTTTTTTTTTTTTGGGACATTTTCCACTGCCTTATCGATGCTTTGGCACCGTCCCAGAGCGTGCAAGTGTATTATTTTTGGCACATGCTGCTGGCAATTGCAGTTATAAAAAAAAAGAAAAAAAAAAAAAAAAAAAAGAAGAAGAAGGCAGAATTAGAAATAGGAGTTCAAGGATATGCAGCCTGAATGCTTAATTCTATCAAGCACACCTTGACTCACCCTCTGCAAAAAAAAAAAAAAAAAATTATGAGACTGTGGCAAATCCATAGTAAGGCCTATGGATGCTGTCTGGATTCAAACCCGGCTAATGTATTCTGGTTTTTAAGCTTCATTGCAAAATCCATAACCTCCCTTTCACCTGATCTTGGGTCTGCTGCAGCCCCCCGAAAATCACCTCTCACTTCTGACTTTCGCAAAAAGTTGTAGGGCCTAAATAATAATAATAATAATACTAATAATAATAATCATAATCATAATCATAATAATAGGCCCATGTGATTACAATATAGGCTACATAATAGCTGCAACCTGCAAACAGCAAGCACTTTTTCGAGCCTTTTTTTCCTTTTCATGCCGTGTCAGTTTCTCTTTGACATTGCCGTGTACTTTGTGCGAAGGGAAAAAGGAGCGGAGGAAAAAAAAAAAAAAAAAAAAAAAAAATCTTTATCAAATCCCCATTCTGAGGCTTTCAATAAGGCAGGCCATTACCTCACTGGCGCTTTTGTTCGGCCTATACAAGAGAGAACAAAATGGTTATTCAGGAGGACGCTTTAGATTTTTATTGTGGGCTCGCTATTCACAAAGAGCACCGTTATTGTATTAAAAAGAACCATCTGTGGCAGAAACAATGGCTTCAAATTATCTGTGAATACCCAGTGAACAAAATATAAAGCTTTTTTCCTGCTCATTATGTGGGCTAAGCTAGGGGGTGGAAGATAGGAGAGGAGAGGCATAGACTTTGCTATAACTGACTTTTGTTGTTCTTGCTTGCATTCTTCTCCTTTTTAAATCGGCCCCCTTTTCACATTGTGTGTCGCCATAAACGGCTTTTCTTGTCGCAGGGCGAGCGGAGAGGAGAGAGCGGAGCTTCCCAGACAGACAGCGGGGCTCCTGCCGGGCTGCACGCCGGCCCGCGCGCACCGGCTGCCGGATCGAAACCGCGCGGACTACCGGGGGGGACAGGGGGCGAGCGGATGGTGGGGTGGGGTGGGGGGGGGGACGGTTTGACGCTCCCGGGGACTGGAGCTGTTCCCCCCCGCCACCCCCGGCGGCTCCCTCGCCCCCGGAGGAGGGTGTGGAAGCTTATGCCGGAGGTTGAGCCCGGCACACTGAGAAAATGGCATCTTGTTTTATTTCTGCCAATCAAGACGAGAGGAGGACGACTCCCAAACTGGCACGTAAGTTGGAGTGCGGTGGAGAGGAGAAGCCCGGTCTGTGTGTGTGTGTGTGTGTGTGTGTGTGTGTGCGGGTGTGTGTGTTGTTGATGTGTATGTTAGTGTGTGTGAGAGTGAGTGTGTGTGTGTGTGTGTGTAACATGCAGTGTAGTGGAATGATACCGCATGGCATCATGAGTTTGACTGACTGGCTGCTGGCCGGCTTGGTTTCTGCTCAACATACACAAACATTACAGTCCAGTATAGAAAAAGCCTATTTGCTCCTGCGGGCTATTAGATTTAGGCCTATCATTTTGTTTCAGCCTATTTTTTTTTTTCGTTTCATCTTTCTATAACATGCTTTTAAAAAATACCGGTTGAATTACAAATGACAGAACCTTCATTATTATTTTTGTTTATTTATATTGGTTCGTTTTTATCATTTTATTTTATTTATTTTAGCTTATTTTATTTTATTAGGTTGAACTACCTATCGTCAATCTTACATGTAGGCTATATATATATTTAATGCAATGATTTATAGCCTAGATGTGCAGGCCATTCGTTTCGGTTTAGCATGACGTGGACATTTTATTTAACTTCAAGTGGAAATGTCAACTTAGTGACAGTAAATCTAATACATATTTGTCAACATCTAATTAAGTTAAAAAGTAGGAACATAACAATGACATCAGGCCATATGACTTGAGCGTCTATCCACATAAACTTGTTCTTATCTTCAAAATTCGAAAGCGTTTTTATTCTGCGGTTTATCTGAAGCTGCATATTATTATTTTTTTTTACCGTTTTATGCTCCAGGACATATGAGTGTTTTGATGAAGTGTTTTCTTGGCTGCGTCTTCAGCCCCTGGTACGGCCCCTAGTGGCAAAGAAAATACAAGTTTATGTCCATTTCACCTGCAATCTCTCTCTCTCTCTCTCTCTCTCTCTCTCTCTCTCTCTCTCTCTCTCCCTGTCATTTATTATTGCCATGCAATTCTCATTTTATTTAATTTTTCTCACATCACACGTAAATATAGCCCCTATACAGGCTGTAGAAAAAAATGTGTCAATTCAAATTGTATTACAGGATTAATTGGCAGCTTTTAATAAACATGTCAGCTCAGAAATTATATTTTAAATAGCAGACTAAGAGCCATAATTTCATGCGCAATAATACTTTTAGTGTTTAAGCCCGAGCACTCTCCAGCACTGCTCTTGTTTTTTCCTCCATAAATTAGTATTTCAATAACATTGTTCCTCTTTTTTATTTATTTTTTCGCCATTTGTTTTTGCAGCATCACCTACATTTGCGCGGCCACAAAACAGTATTTTGATATCACAGCGTGCGCTTGTTATATTTGCTGTATCCGTCCCAACCTGGTGTATAGCGGGGGTCTTACAAGTGGTCCGAGGGAGCCGCCCCGCTAGTTCCTCCTGGTTTTTGTCAAATAACGGCTTTAATTCAGGATGATTGTGGATGCAGGGCCCATTCCCGGCCGGCTGGGGCCCGCTTTCAGCGAGCTGCAGGGCCCCGCTGTTCCTTTATTATCATAAGCAGATTAGAGGTAGCGGGGAACACACTCAGATGCAGATAGCAGCCGAGCGGCCCATTTCAACCTTGCATTATAATGGGCCCGAGCTGCATGTGTCGCCTCTCGCAGCCTATTAAGCACAAGATGAATCTTATGTAAGGTTGCCGGGGCCCGGCATAATGAGAGCACGGGGGCTCCGCTCCTCCATTTATTATCAAATGACTAAAACAAAAATAATAAGGCTTGATCTATTCACATTCAATTATGATTTAATTTAGAGACATGCATTTAAATTGAATTATTTCAGGTGTATGTACTCGATCTGTCTTTAATTATTGGGATTGTCTGGCTTGCGGATTTAGACAGGCAGATGTGTTGCTGTGTTGTGAATATTAAGGCCTCATGAGCTCTGCAGTGTTACAGCCAGCAGGCCCGGCCGGCCTCCCGCTTTGCTGACTCTCCCGCTGTGGACTAACAATAATTATATCGCCTATATTTTTAAATATATCATAACATTACCTCTAGACATTAAACGGAATACTAAAAAAGCGGCTGTTCCTTACTCTTTTCAGTTTACTTTTGAGAACAGACGGCCAGCCTTTAGTTGGGCTTGTTGTCCTCCCTGTGGCCAGTAGGCGGCGCTGACGTCACGCAGCAGGACGCCCCGGCCTCTGATGGGGGATTCGGGAGAAAAGCAAAACAAGTGGCATCAACACTTCTCCTAACCTCAGAAACTTTATTCGGATTCGACACAACACACTACCAGTGATTTATTTAACTGTAAAGTGAATTCGGTTTCCTCTGATAATAACAGACCGGCCGGTTTGATCCAGACTAACTGCTTCTCAGCCACACTAATTGTTGCCGCTTGTCCAAGACTATATGAATAAGCTCTATTTTTTTTTTTTTAATGCAGAAACACTTTATTTTTAAAACCCCCTCCATCTCCCCCCCCCCCCCTCCTCCTCCATGCGTCCCCACTAGCCCTATAGCCCCGCTACAAAGCCCTAACAACAACAGCAGCACTATGGCAGTGGAAGTGGAGTGGAGTTGGGTCTTTGTCCGGACAGATGTAGCGACAACATCCCAAACAAAACCGCTTATTTGTGCTGAGATGAGCCCGTCTGCCTTCTGTGTGTTGGCATTCAACTTCACTAAACAAAAGGACTAGGGGGAAACATCTTGGATTACCTTTCCTCTTTTCAACGCTAAAAACCAGCCTCGGATCCCCCCCACCCACCACCACCACCAGCACCCCCCTCCCTCACACACACACACACACACACACACACACACACCACCCCTCCAATGCTTTCAGTTAACTAAGAAAGTTTATTTAAGTGCTGTTATGTTATTGGGGCTGTAAGTGGGTGAATTAGTGGCTTTTTTGATTCAAACAACAGCAGTGCCATTGGCCGTGTCTATAATGTCAGCACCTTCAAGCTATAATAATGACATCATCAGTGCCTGCATTAGCTTATCAAACACATTTGATTTTATTATTGTTACAATCCCCATGCATATTTTTTTAGGCAACACATTTTTTATGACAAAATATATTTTGTGTCAGTCAATACATGAATGCCATGTCACATTACATATTGCACCATATTTATTACACAAGTATATTTTAGCTGTTTTTATTAGGCAACTTTTTTTTTTTTATTATTATAAGAATAACATCAAAGTTGACCAAGCTGAATTTATTTCCAGACTTACCAGCCACAGCCTAATTTCTCTACAACAGCCAGCAAGCCTCTGCCTCTCCCTCTCCCTCCATATAACGCAGGAATGTGTTCCTAAAGTGCTGGCATATATATTCCCAGAGAAATATCTCCATAAGCCTGGTAATGGTAAATATGTACTTTGTATTGGCTCATATGGGCAGCCTGTGTGTGTGTATGTGTGTGTGTGTGTGTGTGTGTGTGTGTGTGTCTCGGGGCAGAGCAAGCCCCGCCCCTTTATGCTAATTAATGCCTCCCATTGGTGTGTCAGGGGAGCAGGCCGGCTCTGATTGGCCAGGTCGAAGCCATTTATTCGCTGACAGCCCCGTGACATGAATGGTTGTCTATTAACTTGTTCAAAAACTATCTGGAGTTGTCAAGGCTCCGGCGGACAGGGGCGAAAAAGTATAGTTTGTTGATGCTTTTTCGGAGAAGCGACGGGAGAAGTTTGTGGACACAACATAGCAGGGACCTATTGGGAGAAGGCTCTCTCTCTCACGCTCGCACACACACACACTCGCGCACACACACACTCACCGAGAGGGAGAGGGAGTGAGAGTGTGTGGAGACGCGGTTCGGTGCTTGTTGTGTTTTTTTTTTTCCCTCCAGTGAAAAGTTGCGGAGGAAATCGCCAGGTAACTTTAGCAGCGGCAGCAGCGCTGTGCTCCTACTCTGTCCTACTACCTCTGGCTTGTGGAGTTGTGTCTGTGTTTTCCTCTGCTTGGGAGCTCCAACTAAAAGCTGTTCCTGATGTATAACATGATGGAGACTGAACTGAAGCCCCCCGCTCCCCAGACCAACACGGGGGGCACGGGCAACACCAACACGTCCGGCACCGGTGCCAACCAGAAAAACAGCCCGGACCGGGTCAAGAGACCCATGAACGCCTTCATGGTGTGGTCCAGGGGCCAGAGGAGGAAGATGGCGCAAGAAAACCCCAAAATGCACAACTCGGAGATTAGCAAGAGACTGGGCGCCGAGTGGAAACTTCTGTCGGAGAGCGAGAAGAGACCTTTCATCGACGAAGCCAAGAGGCTGCGGGCCCTGCACATGAAGGAGCACCCGGATTACAAATACCGGCCCCGGCGGAAAACCAAGACCCTCATGAAGAAGGACAAGTACACCCTGCCCGGCGGGCTGCTGGCCCCGGGAGGGAACGGCATGGGAGCCGGGGTCGGTGTAGGGGTGGGAGGCGGGCTGGGCGGCGGGGTGAACCAGCGGATGGACAGCTACGCGGCGCACATGAACGGCTGGACCAACGGGGGCTACGGCATGATGCAGGACCAGCTGAGCTACCAGCACCCGGGGCTGAACGCGCACAACCCGGGCCAGATGCAGTCCATGCACCGCTACGACATGAGCGCGCTGCAGTACAACACCATGACGAGCTCCCAGAGCTACATGAACGGCTCCCCGACCTACTCCATGTCCTACTCCCAGCAAACCACGCCGGGGATGACGGCCCTGGGCTCCATGGGGCCCTCCTCGGTGGTGAAGTCCGAGTCCAGCAGCTCCAGCCCGCCCGTCGTCACCTCGTCGTCCCACCGCGCCGCCCCGGGCTGCCAAAGCGGGGATCTGAGGGACATGATCAGCATGTACCTGCCCGGGGCGGAGGTCAGCGAGCAGAGCGCCCAGACCAGGCTACACATGTCCGGGCACTACCAGAGCGCCGTGCCCGGGACGACGATCAACGGCACGCTGCCGTTAACACACATGTAAGAGACACACAGCAGAGAGAGAGAGAGAGAGAGAGAGAGAGAGAGAGAGAGAGAAAGAGAGAAAAAAAAACATAATGAACTTTTCTAAGAGAAACTGTGGACTACTTAACGTTGGACTATTTTTGTACAGAAAAATTTCGGGGTGGGAAAAAGTTGTATAGAAGTTCTCCAGGAAAAGGACACACGACTCTTTTTTTTTTCTTTCATTTTATTCTAAGGAAGCTCTAGAGGAACGGTAGGAGATCCCCCTCTTCACTGGTGGATGAAGTTTGGAAGACTAGAAAGTGGGAGTCGCAATCAAATGTTTTATTATTGCAATCACCTTTTGTACAGTATTTATCAAAGAAACATTACAATCAGATGAAATTGTTTGTTAAACTGCAAGAGGTTACATTTTTTTTTATAGAAAACAACGTTCTGCAGAAAATAAAGTTGAAAAGGGCAGAACTGGAATTGTATAGGAGCGATCAGTTATGCTCCTTTATTACTGCAAACATTGGGAAGAAAAGGGACAGATAAAAGGAAGCAGGTAAAACTGTTTTTTCATTTAAGGTCAATATTACTAAAACATTTTAATTTCGTAAGAAGAAGAAAAAAAAAAGAAGATAAAAGGCAAACTTTTTTTCTCACACACAGCTTAAAAACATAGGTTGTTAATTTATATTTCCGTCTCCCACTTTTCATCTGTTAGAGGTATGACGCTTGTGCTCTTTATTTTCTAATTGATTTGTACAATTTCTGTATATTTACTGTGATATTTTAAGTTTTTATTTCAAAATTCATTCCCGTAGTTGTATTTTAAAAATTGTGGCCTGTACGCAGAAGCCAACCACTCCATGTATATATATACCGGAACTAATACCATCCTTATAACAGTTACAATTTCAGCTGAGTTTTTTTTTTCAATATGCAGTTTGAAATGAATAAATTTTGGAAATTTGGATACTTGAAATTGTATGAGTTTTGATTTTATTTCTCTCTTTCAATCATTAGAGGTGGAGGTGGTCATCACATGTTGAGTTGTCATCTGTCTGTTAAGGTTCCTGTATTTTTCTGGTGTTACTTAATTATAAATAGAAAATTAATTATTTGTTCCTATATTTATGAATATAAAGCATCATTTACGATACAAATAATATTTTGCGGGGAAAACCGCCCCTTTCAAACTGTGCGTTGTGCGTCGTGGTGTTTGTGTTTATAATCTATTTCATGTTGATGAGTAAACCAGAGTTTATAATACTCAGGTTAACCACATTTCTATTTTCTAGTGCAACCAGTAATGCCTGCGGATGGCCCCATGCACTTCAAGACAAAGTTTCATGCCTGTTTCCTATAGAAGGGGAAGATTTTTCCATCCAAATGTCCAAGATCCTCAGGTATAGACTGTCCTTTTTCCTCTTCTAAAATCAACCAGACAACTCATCACACCGGTATCAAGTCCACCTAACTGCATACATTTGATTTTTTTTTAAATTTAATTTATGATTTATCATTTTTTGTAAGCTTGTTGGTATTATGGGCCGAAGGCCTCCTACTGAATGGGGTAGAAGTTTGAAGAATAATTAGGCTATACGATCAGCCAGTACTGTGTAATGCCAATAGCCTATCTTAAACAGGCAGAAATCATATTTATTGCTCTCATTCACAATTATTTTTTGAGTTTTGTGTAAAACTCCTGAGGGAAAAAAATATCTTATTGGTGGATTGTTTTTTTCTCATGACAATCGACTGTGACAGTATTTGGATATTGTGCGACTATTTCTAACAACATGAGCTCAGAGCTTGTTTCCATTTTGTAACATTGCCTGTGGTTTTGATTTGATTTGTTTTATTATCTAGCAAGGTGTGGGTTATTTTCGGTTATCATTCCCCTATTTTATCAAATCACTGGAGCTGGCTTATCAGTCTAAATGTTCAATTAGGCCTAAATTGAAGGTGAGCCCTCCTGAAAGGAGCCAGGCGAGCGGGACCAGCCGGGATGCTTTTCTCCCGTGATTAAATAGCTCCATATAGTCTCGAGTGTGGCCATTTTAATTTAATGTTTAATCAAACAGGCCCTGCTGTTTCCCGTTAACCTCGGTTCTCACGGTTCAAGCTCTCCGGTGACTCTCGGTGAACATCCCCCCCACCCACCCACCCCTTTAAAAAAACACGGAACCGGTTCCAAAATGTTCCCATGCATCTCTCTGCCAGGCTGCTTTTCCCCTCATAATAATAATCCTTATGATGAGCTCACAGCTCGCTTTGAATTTAACTAACGGTTTTAAATCTGGGGGGAGTGTGTGTGTGTGTGTGTGTGTGTGTGTGTGTGTGTACGGAGGTAGATTAGGGGCCGTAGTGTCTTGCGGGCTGGGTCCCGGGGGAGCGGAGCTCACATTAACCGGCAGATGAATATTTGAAGAGGCCCCTCGGTATTTATCCGTCCACTCCGCTCCCTCTCTCCCAGCCGGACCTTCAAGAGGTCAAGGGATCGTTGGCTGCCCGTTAATTATTGATCCGAGCAGCTGAATTGGTTGTAATAGCTGAGAACGCCGCTGATAAACAGCTTGTTTTAAAAAGGTCGGAGGAGTAGGCGCATTAAATCCTCCTTTTTATCCATGAACACCGGGCCCCTGTAGGCCCGGAGGCCCCGCGAAATTATTATTTTTCCCGGCTGAGCGCTGGGGCTTTGATGTGATGAAAGACTGTTTTGAATGGATGCAGCGGATATTTGAGAAAAAGATGTATTTGAAGATCAACTTATATTTTCTGTAGAATATCACGAATCAGTCTTCATAATAATAAAAAAAACAAAACTGTAGAGTCTATTTGTAAAGGCTGGAAAGATTTGATGCTGACACGCGTTTGGGAGTTATTCCACCTGATAGGCCCGGGCTGCTCTTGAAAAGAAAGCCAAAATCAATGTTAAATAGCCAACCTATTGAACGCTTTGACGCTGTTGAATTTCAATGGTGATGTCTTTTCGTATGATGTTAGATTTGTATTTGTATTTTTTTGGAGAGGTGGTGTGCGGCCGACTGAATATCATCCTCATGGCTTTTATTCTTCTTCTATTTGTTTTGTGTCAGGTCTTTTCCATACGAGTGTGTCCAGGCTAGAGACTATAAGGCCCCTCTGTAACCGATCGCTCAGAAAACACTGCTATCGCCCCATCTCAGCTGAAGAATATTAGCCCGCATTTAGCCCTCTGCTTTCCAAAATGTGATTTAATCTCAGAGGCGCTTTTAAGCTCAGTGGCGCTCCTGTTCAAACATTAAATAAAGGCGCTGCACTGCCAGCCAGCGTTGACGGTGATACAGGGAATCAAATGTCTAAAATGTTACACCTGAAGGCGATAACACACGGCCCGGTGCTGCCTGTAACGGGGATGACAACCGGCACAGCATCCATCCACCAACATAGGGTTTCGCTCAGACCTAATTGCTTTGAAGAAAAGTAGGCTTTTTGGGGAAAAGAGACAAATAGGCTAATAAACTGTACAGGCCTAAATTACTTTATGCTTGTGATTGAAGCGTATTGGAAGCAGAGTGGGCCTTCTGAACGTTACCGGTCGTTTTCTACAAGGTGGACAACCGAACTGTGTTGTTTTGTGTGATTTAGGAGCGGCGAGCCCCGGCGAAGGTGTTGTTCCCCTCCATCCATGCATCCATCCATCCATCCATCCTCCCACCCACCCATCCGTCCATGTCTCCTTCCGTTGCTCGCGTGCAGAGCCTGGCTGTTGGTGCTCGAGGATATTTGGACTGCAACAGGTGGTAAGCGCGCGCCTCTGCTTTTTTTTTTTTTTTTTTTTCGCTCCCGGTAAAAAAAACAAAAAACAAAAAAACCTTCCCAGATGTTATCTATGATAGCCTGGCCCGTGTGTGTGTGTGTGTGTGTGTGCTGACAGTGCTTGGCCTCTATAGCTTTCATCACAACGTTTAGGCGAAGCTTTTCGTTAACTATCTGTATGTTCGGTTATTGTCAATATAAGACTAAAGGACTAGCCTACTTTTATTTTTTATTTTTTTTTTAAATAACGGCTCGGTCACAAGGTCGTGAAACATTTTGTAAACGGGAGAGACACTGTCAGGTAGGCTTAGCAGTTGGGCCTCCGATAAAAAAAGTTTTAAAAAAAATTAAAAAAAAGATAAAATTATAGTAGAAATGTGAGAGCGCACTTCGCAGTATCGGCCTATAGCCTAGTAGCCTAGGTTTCCAAATCCTGTGTTTGTTGTTGAGATTATATGATTTTTTAAATTAGGTCAAAGAACTCCCGCCCCCCCCCCCCCCCCCCCCCCCCCCCCCCCAACCCTCCCTACACACACACACACAAACAAAACGGGCTTAGTGGCCTATAATCCCACTAGAGCCACTTTCCTTTTTCACCACGTTGCGGATAATAAGGAAGGAGGGTGGGGGGGCATGACGTCATTCATACACGAAGAGAGAGAAACCCAATTTACTCGTTATTTCTATTTCCGTTTTTTTTATTTTTATTTTTTTATTTAAGTTTAGCACATTTTTTTTGTCTCCGCGCTAAACTTAATCTACCAGTGGCGAAGGAGTCCAGTTTTTCATAATGGGAACCACCTATATTGTAAAAAGCCCAGTCATGATTTTGGTAGCCTACAACTACATTGCGACCATAGACAACTTTGGATTTAATGGCATGAAACAATCTAGTGGTAAATGAAAAAAGTAAAATAACCGCAACATGAACAAAATTAGTTAGCTATATTTTCAGAAAAGCAGTAATTTATGCGTATTTTCCCCTTAAAAAACTCTTAATTTACTCACATCAGTTTGATATTATTATGTATTATGATTATGTAGGCTATTGCTTCATAGGTGGGTAAACTCTTTTAAACTGAATTTAGGTGGGTTTGCCCTCCATTCCCTAGCATGGAAGTAAAAAAAAAAAAACACAACTGCGAAAGCATCTAAAAATAATCAACAAGACAATGTTTATGTCTTGTCCTCTTCCCGTGATGGTGTCATTATTCTGCATCCCAGCAGTTGTCTTAAGTCTGGCCCGACATAAAGCTGGTGAGAGAGAGAGACAGAGAGAAAGAGAGAGAGAGAGAGAGAGCCTGCAAGAATGGTTGAATAGCAAAACTGTCAGAGCAGAGTCGTCGTGTGTTTCAGCTGCGCGTGTGTGTGTGTGCGTGCGTGCGTGTGTGTGTGTGTGTGCGTGGAGGGAGCGAGAGCAGAGGGACTGAATGGCAGCCAGTAGCCTGCTGATCTAGCGCAGGTGCAGGGAAGGGAAGCGGTGGAGGGGTGGGGTGGGGTGGGGTGGCGGGGGTGAGTGGAGTGGGGGTCTCTCTCTCTCTCTCTCTCTCTCTCCCTCTCCCTCTCTCTCTCTCTCTCGCTCTCTCCGTTCTATTGAATAGGACCACACACTGACACAGACCAGCATGCCATCAGCCTCGCGCTGCTCTCGGCCCTGCATTCTCAGGGGCTCGAGGCCTCCGCGAGACCGCATTCTGTTCCCGCCCCCCTCCTCCCCTCCTTCCCCTCCTTCCCCTCACCAGCGGCTCGAGCTCCGTTTATCATTTCTGCTCATTGATGCTGACAGCTTTATAGAGCGCCATCATTAAAGGAATGCATGGTTAGCACCGCATCACGACTCGAGCTACAAAAACAACCACGGAGTTGTGTGGCCTTTTTTTTGTTTTTAAACTTTGTTTTACTTGTGAGTATTTTTAATGCCATTGAATGACCGTATAATAACCATAACAGCCGTCACTAACTGTAGCCTACCACTGACGCACAACCAGGGATGTAGTGATGGGCAAACCCACCCAAGCCCAGTTTACCCTCCTTATATTTGTGAAGGGTTAACCCACATTTTCAAGCTAACACCAGTTTTTCACTAGCCTATGTAAATTCTTAGTTTAAACGGGCCTAAGCAATATAGGACTGGTAGAAGTTCAGTCAGAATAAACATTTTGAAAATATGACAGCAGGCTATCTTTAAATTTACATAGCCTAGGCTACCACGAGGCCTACAAATTAGGCTACAGCTCATGTTTTCTTCTGTGAACAGGCTATAAAACTGATAGGCTAGTTGCAGCACGAGCTCACTTCTGATTGGCAGTAGTTTGGAGTAGTTCCTTTAAGAGCCGCTGTAGCCTAAAATAGCCTACCTGAGACTCACACCTGTGACCGCATAACAGTTAATTTACATAACCGAAAACCAGTTCACTGTTCAAGAACTATTTTGTTTGGCGCAAGAACATAGCCTACATTTAAAACAAGAGATTTCATGAATATTTGCGTTCTTTTTATATGCCCTACAATGGGCTATTTTGTTATCATCGTTTAATAAAAGCAGTAAGCCACTCGAGGCCGTGATTTCCTAGCTTGGTGTGGTGCCAAACGACGCCTCTTTAGCTCTTCTAAAATCAGGTAGCCTTAAAACTATGGCCTCTCGTGCCGGCTTAGGACTTCAATATGGCCGAGGTCTAATGGTTTTGGGCGGTGAAGCCTCTGAGTTTTCACCCCTCTCATTACATATTCTGCGTCTTGAAGAGATTATAGGCCGGGAGAGAGTGGGAGAGAAGGAGAGGGAGAAAGAGCGAGAGAGAGAAGGAGGGATGGAGGGGAGAGGAGAAGGGGGGGGGATTAGCGTTGAGAAGAGCCGACAAACAACAATATAAGGCCTGTTGTACTGTAGTGCAGTTGCCAGGGAAGTCCTTCAGCACCGCGCTAAAACTCTGATCTGAGAACAGCGGGCTGATAAACCACAGCTGAGCTCATTACTACTCCAAAACAAGTCATGTATTATTCATCCCTCCTCACCCATTTCACAAGTTATATCATTAATTTACTTATTGCTCCGTCCTTTTACTTACTCGTCGACGAATTGCACGGCTCCTTGCACCTACTTTTCCGTTAAACCTCCTAAATTGGCGGTTGCGTCCCTTTACCTTCAAACATCGCGATAACTCAGCCTCTGAAACCAAACAGCTTGATGTCCAGTGTTCTTGTCTTCCTTTGGAACAATAAATTAAAGTAGCCTAGTGGGAATAGGCCAACTTTTTTTTTTTTTTTTTACTTCTTCCAAATTATCAGGGTGTACAATAGGCCTAACCCATAAAAGGCACATTAAAGTATTTAGTTTGTGTTTTTTTCTTTCCTTATTGGACTATAAAATATAGGCTATCCAAAATGTCCAGCCTATTTTATGAGTAGTATAATATGACCGTTTATGTATTGAGATACGCCGTTAGTGGAGCAATAGTGTTTGAAGACCATCATGTTTATTAGGGCTGTTACAGTCACTGGGTTTTGCATGCTATTATTTAGGGTGTAATAGGCCTATTTCCCTTAGTCAAAAATGGAAATGCAAGTGTCGCATGTAAGCACATTGTCTTATAACTAATTCGAGTTAATACAGCCGTAATGACAGTATAACAGCGCACTAATTGGCCTTTTTTCCTCCACAACAATGCTACCAGATCAGCATCTCTTTATTATTTAATAACGTCAAACGCTTGGCTGGCTGTGCTGGCTGCTGAGCCTGGCTGCTGTTGGGAAGAGGACAATGCAGCTCCGATTCAGGAGATTCACTCACAAGCTATATGGTCAGTGGAAAAAAAAAAAAAAAAAAAACATAAAGAGGGAGGAAAGGGCGTGTTTAGCAGTTGCCAGAACTTTGAACAGATTGAGTGTGAAAAGGCTTCTGCAGCATGAAACAGAGCGTCCCTACTTCAAATATAACTGGAGACAGGATTTAAAAAAAAGAACATATTATTTCAACCATGCACAACATGGTGTGGATGTATTTTATTTATTTATTGTATCTTTGGCTGTCTAAATCGACCTTGCCAGCCCCCTGTAAGCATGCGTGAAGCAACAGGTGACCGCATATGGGACCGTCCCACAGCAAGGCCACAAGTGAAAGCGGCGCATTTTTTATTGGCCCTTTGTTGTCCGGAAGCTTGGAGACAAAGTTTACTGATGGTCTTCTCAGGCCCGGGGGAGGGTTGTGGGAGGGGGCGGGGGGAGCGCACCCAACCTTTATTGGCAGGAAAAAATTATCAAATCCACCCCCTTTTTTGCCAGCTATAAAAATCCACTATATGGAACTATTGTAATCCTATAATACATTTTCGAAGCATACTATAGAAATATCATAGGAGTATTATAGAACTACCATAGGAGATGAAAAACACCATAAAGTGCGACACGGTCACTATAAACTCACTATTTGGCACCACAGACACACTACAAGCCCTTATAGAATTATTATAGGAATATTATAGTGACACCATAGAAAAAAAAAAAAAAAAGTATTATAGGCTATATTACGGTGGTTTTTCTTTAGGCTTTGAAGGGAAACGACACCCCCCCACCCCCCCACCCCACCCTCCAGCACCGCTCGCTCGTCTGGAACAATATCAGCGGGTTCCCAGACAGCCCGGGGGCAGCGGGGAGAGGCAGAGGCAGTTCCCGGGCTGACTGCCACCCATGGCCGGCTGACAGAGCCCTGGGAGACCCGCGGAGAGAGGGCGGAGGAGAGAGCCGGGAGGAGGGGAAGGGGTGACGACTTGGGGGGGGGGTTGTTTCTCTCACCAAAAAAAAAAAACGCACGCGCTAATAGATTTCGTTCTAATTAGTTGATTAATTAGTAGTGCAGCTTGTTTTGATATAGATTCTCTCTCTCTCGCGATATCCTCACTTGTTGAATCGGGCCGATTTTCACACCGGGCCCGTCTTCAGCTTATATAAGGCCAAATGAGAATAAAATGACAAACGATGCTGTTTTTCGTTGCACAACAGCCTGCCAACGAAATTGCGAACCCAAAGTAAACGATACTCTAAGGCTGCATCCCGTTATTATTGTCTCATCGGTTTATGTCGAGGATATAGACTAGGCGAGAAAATGAGACGATTTCCCCCCCCCCGGTTATGAACTTAATAGCATCCTTTATGCTGATAAAACTGACATTTCCGAGGCATTCTTCCAGTTTGCTGCCTTTTCCCCGGTCTCTAGCTGTTTTGAAGGCCAGTTTTTCGATGATAGAAGGCCTTGTAGTAGAAAAAAAAAACAAATAGTTAACTTTACATTAGAAATCAGAAAGCGGCTACAGGAGCCACTCCAGGCAAGCTTTAATGAATCTAAAATATAACATAGATTTAACTCTTCAAGTATGTAAAGATTAAAACTGAATATATCCACTTAGTCTGTTTATTTTACCATTAAACAATAGAGAAAAAAAGCTATTTATATCCTCTATTACTTTTATTATCACTATGGGCTTTTTTGTGATTGGACTCCTAAATTAGAGCCTGTTTGTAGGCTACCCGAGATTTCTTAATAGAGAAGGCTGTTGAGCTGATGGGACTGAATCATCATTAACAAGCCAACAGACACAGGAACCCCCTCCTCCAGTCTCATTTCCCAGCATAGACACTAACCTCTTTCACTCTGTCATCAGCCCGACTCTCTCTCTCTCTCTCTCTCTCCCTCTCTCTCTCTCTCTCTCTCAATCTCCCAACAGCACAGGCCATTGTTCTCCTCCCTCCCTCCCTTTCTCTGGCCCCCCGACCCAACTGTTGACCAACAACTCCACTCACACATTAAATGGGGTGCGGAGGGGGGGGGGGGGGGGGGGGGGGGGGGGGGGGGTTTGTCCTATTTTAGAATATGACACATTCAGAAATGTATGAAGAACTGTTGAGAACTGGGCCTAAGCTGAACGGGGCGCTTTCAGCATTTGTTTTTGGAAGTGGAAAACAGGGACATCTTGGACGATGTGGATAAATAATAATTTCAAGATTTAATCAAATAAAACAAAATGAAATGAAATACAGTAAAATAAAACGAATCGAAACAAAGTAACCTAACTTGAAATAACGTAAAATAAAATACAATACGGTAAAATAAAGCCGATCATTTTACATTTTTGAAAAAGTGTTCATTTATGACATGTTGTTGCTTTTTTCATCCGCAGTCTGATTGCATTGTTAATGAA
>NW_027279931.1:0-189123 GCF_046629955.1 Centroberyx affinis
CACATAGGCACATTTCCAAGTTGTCTGGTATAAGTTTGATTTTTATGAATGTCTTTGTATATTATATCTATATATATATATATATATATGTGTATATATATCTATATATATATATATAGATATATATATATATACATATAGCGTTTACACATGGTGGGCTTTACAACAAGTAAAACGTGTGTGAAGTGTGTGTGCAATGCTAAATCTAGTATCAAATGGACTATTATAACTGAAATGTCCTGATCACAGTTATTTAAAGACGTGTAACTGCAATATGCAGTATGCACAGTGTTACTGTGTTGACAGGATGTGTTATTTTTATTTATTTTTCAGCATTTTTGTCTTGATGAGGTAGTTCAAAGCAGAGAGAAAGGAAAGACGACATGTCTGGGCAGGGTTTGAACCCTGGACATCTTGGGTACGTGCCTTAGCCCACGCCCCAAATGGATGTGTTTTAATCAGGATCAGCTGTTAGAGATTGCTCTGGCCCTTGAGTGTGTATTGGAGAGCATCACTACCGGCAAACTGTAAAGCTTGTAAAGTAACTAAGTAAGTGACATAATGTTGAACACAATCAATCATCATGATGGCAAAAACTAGGAAAACTATTCTGTGAAAAGGACATTTTGCAAAATAATTAATAATTAATAATAATAATAATAATATTTAACAGCTAGAGATTTGCTCCATTTATTTATTTTTTAGGATTTCAGTGAGTATTTTGATTTTGAGTTTTGTTATTGCTCTATTTTCAGAGGTGACAAAATTCATACTTTTATTTTGAAGGTAAAACAGCCTTTCTTCCGGTCCTCGATCTCTCTAGCTACCTTGACAGACATGAATAATCTGAGTGACTTTTAAATGTGTAACACTTAATTAGCATGCTGATATTTATTGGCTGTGTCCTGAGCTATTGCCTAGGATAAGCCAGCGGTAATGTGGCTCCGTCACAGTAATCACAGCCCCTGTAAATTTCTGAATAATTTCAAATCACTGAGCTGTAGATTTTGTCCGCTGCAATGCAGTTACTGTTGAATTTTCTGAATATGCCTCTAAATGTTTAATGCCATTGCTTGTTGGGATTCTGCCCTCTTTCTGCATTTCACACTGGCAGTGTTGTAGTACTTGAGTCCTGGACTTGAATATTGATGAGTTAGACTTGAACTTGCACACTGAGGACTTGGACTTGAACTTGAGAGTCAATAACCTTTGACTTCGGCTACACATCTTTTCAGCGTTACCCTAGATTTGTACCTGATCATCTGGTTGGTTAAAAATATAGGCCTACATGTTGACATAGGCTATGAAAACGTATCTTACAACACAACCACTGATACCACTTACATTGATTTTACATAAACTGGCATGAAAAGTAGTGCCAAATGTAAAATATGTAAAAGGACAGTCGAGGAAAAGACAGTTCTAGCATGGATTACTTGACCTCAAACTGATAACTATAGACTTGAGTACTGAGGACTTGAGACTCTTGGGACTCGACTTGGACTCCAGGTTTAGTGACACAGCTACAACACTGTGCATTGGTTTAAGTTTTTATTTTTTCCTGTATGTGGTGTTCTATGTTGTTCAATGTATTCCTTTCTGTATGCTGTATTTTTTGCCAGTGCTCCCTTGAAAGAGCCATGTTCATTTCCGTGACTTCAATGACTGGTTAAAGGTCAAATATAGAAATAATTCTGCGGCCTCCACTAGTCAGCACTCAAGCTGTGTTGGCCAGTTGGCCGGGGCACTGAGGTTCGACTGCCTGTGTTGCCCCCTCCCTCTGTCTTACAGCTGAAGTTAGACAGTCTAGAGGACAGCAGGCTCCTCTCTACCCTCACAGATGGCCATTACTTATCTTCATACTGGACTTCCTTTTGCTGAACCTGATGTTGCAAATGTCATGCTCGATCAACTGACATGTTCAGTAACACAGCCGAGTCAACAGGGCTCAATGGGGTCTCCACATAGGCTTTGTCAATGTTGTAGGTGCATAAGATAAGAGAATACAGTTTGGTTCTTTTACAAATTATTTATGCAGAACAACAGGGATGCTAAGGCAGATAATACTCCCCATCCCTTGACTTCTTGCACATAGTATTCTTACGTCCCAAAAAAATAAAATAAAAAAAGATAAAAAAAACATTCATTTTGGATTTTGGATATTGTACCATCTGTACATTTAATATACAGATAGGCCTACATGTGTACACTTACCACAACGCTGGGAAATATACAGATTGACCAGTAAATCTGTACACTGACCGTTTTTCCCACATAATCGTAGCAGATATGTGGCTTTGTTTGGAAGCTCAAGCTGCCATTTGTGTTGATCCTTTTTCTTCCGCTTTTGGTCTTGTTAAGGAGGTAAGCTACTAATTTTTGGTTTCTTTTTTTTGTTAGGTTAGGATTCCTTTCTGCCAGATAGTTTGTTTGTTATTTTGCCCTACTAGATTACTTTGTAAATAAAAACTCATAATACACTATTTCCATCTATGTCTGAGGTTGGTTTTGGCAGGGAGGGTTCTACCTTTCATGTTGTGCCTATTGGACAGGGAATAGCAGTGCTTATATTTTTATTCAGCCAATATTGTTGATCTATTAAAGCATTTATTTTTCTGAACATCAAAGTGTGCTTTTTCAGTGTACTTTTCCAAAACTATCTTATATCTTTAATACTAAAGATAAAGTTGCATAAAGTAAGAGTTTTAAATGGAATAATAAATGACCAAAAGTCAGCATTCAACATTGCACATGAGAGAAAGGGCAATTTTGAGGCTCTAAATCTGTAATGGACAAAATAAATAACATTAAATCTCGTTTTCTGTGTCTGGCAGTGTCAACACAAACCAAATGACAAAAAAAATTATAAAATTAGGAGCACCAAAACATTGCTTAATAGCTGAGAACTTATTCTATTAACATATCTGATTAAATGTTTTAATATGTTAAATTTTAATACTAACTGGCTAATGAGATGAAAAGAGCAAAAAATTGTTATATATACAGTAGATAGATGAATGAACAATCAAATTATATTGCTTTCAAAGTAAGTTGCACATCACCTGGATGGGAAAACAAAAATCCTTTTGACATTGTCATTTGACAATATATTTATAGAAAATAGGACACAGATTACATTTAAACGAAAAGTGCCAAAAGCTGCTCAAGTAATTGGCAGA
This sequence comes from Centroberyx affinis, assembly GCF_046629955.1. Classification (NCBI taxonomy): domain Eukaryota; kingdom Metazoa; phylum Chordata; class Actinopteri; order Beryciformes; family Berycidae; genus Centroberyx; species Centroberyx affinis. The sequence continues at coordinate 3,180 of NW_027279931.1, forward strand.
AGTTTTGAGTATATAAATGGAAAGTATATTGATCCCAAAGGATATGAACATGACTAATTAGATAATGACCAAAAGTGAGATGACAATACAACATATTAACATATTAACATATCTTGTGTTGAAATTTAACACAAGAAGACGTGTTAAAATGACACATCCTTTTTAAGAGTGTGTTTGTTCAGTGTATTTGTATTTGTATACTTTATTATCCCCGTGGGGAAATTTGTCCTTCACATTTGAAACACACTAGGAGCAGTGGGAAGCCGCAGTACAGCGCCCGGGGACCAAACATCTTTTGTCAGTGCCTTGGTCAGGGGCACTGACAGGAGACAACACAAACATACATGTCTTTGATGGTGGGAGGAAACCGGAGCAACCGGCGGAAACCCACACAAACACAAGGAGAACATGCAAACTCCACACAGAAAGGACCTGGGACGGACTGGGGTTGGAACCCAGGACCTTCTTGCTGTGAGGCAACAGTGCTAACCACTAAGAGTATTTTTATTTTTATTTTTTTTGAGTGGTGGTTCACATGCATGTTTCATGGTGAGTCTATGAACTTAACTAGGCTTTTCTGCTGGTGATGGTTTAGATCTATAAGAGGATAAAAGCTTTGTACCCAGGCAAGCCAAACTGACTTATATCAGTGTGCTGGAGAAGCTGTCACTGCAGCACTTGGTAAATGCGCTCCTTACACACACTTGCATACACACACTCACACACAAACACCGCCCTTTCTTCCCGCTCTCATTGTAGTGAGTGCACACACCACAATGCCTATTCTGGGTCAATCTGCAAATAATTCTGCATTTTACCCCCCTTATTTCCATGTATTGTAAGAATGACAGACACCAAACTACCTTCAGATATTACACTTATCTTTTTGCAAGGAAATGGAAACACGATCATGCTGTCTTGTGTTTGCTGTGTTCTGTTGCTGTTCTCTCTGTGGTTTCCGCTGGGTCCTAAACTGATATCATTTCCATTTCTGATGCTTTGAAGAAGGTCTTTGACCGAAACGTTGCTACATTAAATTGTGATTTGCAAGTGGATGGTGTGCAGGAGTCTTATATATTTTTATGTTGCTTTTTTTCTCCTAGCACCCACAACTGAAATTGTCAGGTGTGCAAACTATATTCTATTATTAGATTATAAGTAGTATAAAACAGACCATTAAGATGGATTCATCCAAAGGTCAGCACAATGAAACAGTGAAATGAAAATGGTTATTTTACAGCCACATCTCCCTGCTAGTATATGACTAAGTCTGTTGAAATTTACATCAAAAGGGAAATTCCATAGGCATTTTTATCTGCTATAAGGAGTATGATTCCTAGCCATGACACTTTGTGAAGTGTGCATCTGTGTTTCTGTCCTCTCCGCTTCCTCCTAGTATAAGTATTAAGGTTTAAAAAAAAGTTTAAAGAAAGAGCAAAGGCTACCTATGATATATGTTAATGTTCTGCTTTAATTCAGTGTAAATTAAGATATTTCAGGGTGCTATTATGAATAGTAATTCACTGTAATTACAGTAGATAATAGCTCTCTCACAAGACATTCATGCAACTCCATTTTTAAAAGATCTACACCTCCCTTTCTTGCGAAACTTTTTGAAAAATGTATTCCAAAACAATTTTTTTTTATCTGAGGAATGGACTTTGCATCTGGTGCAATTTACTTTAGTGCAGAATGCCAATTTAATGAATATTAATACTTTTAAATTGTTATATACTAATTAAATTTTCAGAGGGGGGGAGGTGTCTGGTGGTTAGTGAGGGTGTCCGGTGAATGCTAAAATGAAACTGCAGAGAGCAGATGGGATTAAAGTCTCTCTCTCTCTCTCTTGTTCTCATTTTGTTTCCATTCTCTCTCTCTCTGTCTCTCTCTCTTTCCCTCCCTCCATCAAGTCTCCTGTCATTGCACCTTCAAGCCCACTGCCCAAATCACCCTCCAATACATGTGCTCTCCTGGGTTCCTCTCATTCTGTTCCAGCTCCCCCACCTGTCAAACATTCAGTAACTTCATAAAAAAAATTCTTTCACTGTCATGCATTGAGTCAATTATGCAGTGTCATTCAGAGTAAAAACTTAGATCACACAAAAAATGATGTATCATGCAACTTTTTATCTTATGCTTCGATGCTGCACACATTTTTTTTTCCTTTTTAACATTTGTATGCATTTACACCTTTAGTGTGTACTTTAACAGAGAGCTCAGTCTTTCACCAGGGTGTCTTCTAGCTCATTTACTGGGATGACAGGTGTGCTGCAGGAGTTTTAAATGCATTCGGCATCAGTGGACCAGGTACATAAAGATGGCAGCCTCCTGGTCTGATGTTGATACATTTTTCATCCCTTCCCCACAGTGAAAAGCATTAAAAATGCCAACATCTATTGACAGAGAGGAAAAGGCAGAATAAACACTGGTATGCATGCACTGTGGGGGGAGCTAGGCGAACTGAATGATGTCAATCCAGGATGCCAACACCTGGTCCATTGAGGAACAGTGGAAATCATGCCTACCTTCCAAACAAGTTAAATCTGGCAAAAACATCTGGTGGTCCTCTTTAACACTGAGGTTGAATATATGGAATTAGTTATTGAATGAGAGGTTTTGGGTGTTCCAGATATGCTTCAGTGCACGAGCACACTGTTGCAGTTTGAGTCTCCTTAGAAGACTGCTCAACCCTCTCCCTGCGAAACTTGTTAAAGAACTCCTCCCGACATTACGACCCCCATTACTTAATATCATTAATACCTCACTCTCTTCTGGCACTGTGCCCTCAGCCTTGAAAGCAGCCATCATTAAACCTTTGCTTAAAAAAAAAACTAACCTCAATCTTGATGTCCTTAATAATTGCAGACCAATTTAAAATCTTCCCCTTCTTTCTCAAAGTCCTGGAAAGAATAGTAGCTACCTAATTAACTGATTATCTCTCCAGCAATGGACTATTTGAAATGTTTCAGTCTGGCTTCAGGTCATTTCAAAGAACTGAGACTGCTCACAAAGGTGGTAACTCCTTACCTCAGATTCAAACTCTTCCTCAGTTTTAGTTCTACTCAACCACCTTCCTCTTGGGATTAAGGAAGCTAATTCTTTGGAAATCTTCAAATTATTACTATCTGTTTTCACTGTCATATGACCAACCCTAGTCTTGTCTAGTTCGGGACCGACAGTCTCTTCTCCTACCTTAGATTAGACAGCATTAACATAGGAACCAGCTGTTTGGGAACCCAGTAGCCTCTTGGTTGCTGCATCATTACACCCCCTGCCTGTCTGCTGTCTATATGAGTGTGTTTGTGGCTGAATATGTCTGCTCGCAGTGTGTGGGTCGTGCTTAGTACATCTGCGTGTGTGTGTGTGGCTGTCTGTTTGTCCTTCTCTTCCAGACACCTGTTCCATGCAATGATTTTACCTGGCAGTGAAGGCGGGTGCTTTTGTGGACACTGGCGCTGGCCTAGCTGGCTGAAGTCCCATCTTTCTGCCTCATCATGTTTCCCTTTGTCTGATTTGTTTTCTTATCTCATTGTCATTGTCCATGTCATTGTCCATGTATTGTTTTGTCCCGGTACCTACTGCATGCTCAGCTGTCCTGGTGGGGGATTCCTCTTTGAATCTGAAGGTTTCTTCCATCCTCCTCCTTTTTTTTTTTTCCTTATAAGGTTTTTCTTGAGAGTTCTTCCTCGTCTTCTCTGAGGGTCCAAGGTTGGTGTTGCCAGCTAAACTCAGCTAGGTTGGTTTGGTAGGCCTGTTATGTCTTTCCAACATGCTATTTTGCGTCTTTGTGTCTTTTTTATGTTTCCTTGTGTTTTATTTTGTTGTATACTGCATTGCACCATTTTGTTTTGGAATGGATTGTTGATTAGATCCAGGTAGGCTTCTCTGTAAAGCCCTTTGAGACATGCTTGTGATGAAGAGCTATATAAATAAAGTTGTCTTGACTTGATAATGGTGTTGCTCACTCATATGTGTTGGATGTGGTGTGCACATCCAACCCAAGTTGAGTACAGGTGCAGGACAGCAAATCAGCAACTTACAGAGAGACAAGAAAGGATGTCTGCACACTGAATATAAGCTCCCAAAGAATTTATTGCAGCGTTTCGATCAGCAAGGTCTTTGTCAGGCAAATGACGAAGACCTTGCTGGTCGAAACGTTGCAGTAAATTCTTTGGTTGCCTTTGTTTTTCCCAATCTCTCATAAGGTTGCTGGCACTCAAACCAGGCATTTCTGGTCAATGAAGTTTATAAAAAACAAAGATTTAATGCTGTTAAGCAACTACAATGAACATAATTCATTGCACCGATGATGCAGCTCATGGTACTGATCAGACAGTCACAATGTGTCTGTACAGAAACAAACTGAGTGTCAGCGTTGAAGAGAAGCAAAGTTTTATTTTTATTTTTTAAAAGATTACTTATTTGGCATTTTGCCTTTATAGGACAGTACACAGTAGAAAGAGACAGGAAAGATTGGGAAGGAGAGAGGGATGACATGTGACATTGGTCCTGGGCTGGATTTGAACACAGGAATTTGTGGTTATATGGTATGCACCTTAGACCACCAAGCCACCAGCAAGCCCAAAGAAGCAAAGTTTGAAAAGTAACCTATATGCGAAATATAGTTACTTTTCAATATCTTCTTGTTTATTCCTATGTTCAATGTTTTTTTTTTTTTTTAATAAATCTAAGTAATTCATTACTATAAAATGTCAAAATAAATGACAAATAATTGATTGTAAACAAATCAGAAATGTATAATTTTTAATAACTCAAAGTATACTGTACATTAGCCATTGTTGCAGTCATTTTATTCTCTGATAAGCCCTAATAAAATAGAACAAAACCTAGAGGGGAAATTAATGAGGCTGGTCAGTCTCTTCATTCATCTGTCTGCCAATACATTAATCACACCTGATAAGGGCTTCTTGGGTAGCTGCTTTGCCAGCATACAGGCTGCCAGCTATTGTCGAGGGCATCCAGTGTGTATTTGCAACAATTGTCAATGTCTTTAAAAATGAGCCAGCTCAACCCACCTTTTTTGGGAAATTGTCACCACATGGTACTGGATTGATTAATCATTTTCACCCAAAGAAACTGTTTCTTTGATGATAAATTAAATAAATAAATTTTTGCTTTGTAATTCAAAGTAGTCGCTGCCATGTTTGCCCTCCCAACTCTCTGACTAACTCTCAGGTGCCGCCCAATCTGATTGGTCAAAAATGCACAACACAGAGGAGAGGTGGCCAATGTTGTATCCCTCCAATAGAGTCCCAGACATTTGTAGAATCTATACTAAGGTGCACTGAAGCTGTTTTGATGTCTCATGGTGATCCAGCACACTATTAGGATATTATATATTAGTGTTTCCTTTATTTTGGCAGTTACCTGTATTTATCCATGCACCATGCAGCACAATATTCGTATAAACTTTGCTACTGTTACAGTATGTTTTTCAGTCTATGACTAAACTGCAGAAGTCAACAGTCTTTTAGGGACATCAGTCAGAAGGATGTTTGATCTCCTCTCCTGCTAGAGGCTCTCATACATAAAAGGTTTTGCAGCTTAACAGGACTATCCTCATGACATGTCATGTTCACAACCCTCCCCTCAGGATACAAAAGCTTGAGGCAGAATTCGTAAAAGAATGATTCACTCTCATACATTCTTGATTTAAATCTTTAATAAACTTACTGCTCTTGCCTGAATGAGCAGCATGTCCTCCTCACTCTAAATGTCACCCCAGCGAGATACAGTAATTAATAGAAACATTAGTCAAAGTGATTTAGAATGGGAAAGGAGTCACTTCAAGAACATTCTGAAATGTCCTTCTCCGGCAACCTTGTTGATGGATTCATACATTTCAGGATCAACACATGGGAGCCCTCTATCGCCTGGGACAGCATTTGGCAGGCTAACGAGATAGGCAGGAGCAAGGTTCTGGATACAAATGAGTGGATACCAGAGGAGTTCTATTTCCTAAGCTATATTCAAATATAACCTTCAACTCTTGACATTTGTGGGACTTGGGTCTTTACACCCTAAAGCAGTGGTCCTCAAATCCGGTCCATGGGGTCCAGAATACTGCTGGTTTTCTATTCTGCCAGGTAGCTAACTGCATTCACTTGCCTCAGGTCTAAATCAGTCCGTGATTAGACAGCTAGAATGAAAACAACCTGGTAGAATAGAAAATCAGCAGTACTCTGGACCCTGACGCCCGATTTGAGGACCACCGTCCTAAAGAGAGTATTCTCACATCTTAAAGCTACCATATATACTCATTGGATGGAATACTTAACCCTTGGCTATCATGTCAACTGATGGCTTGATGATAATTTTCTAAAAAGCCATGCATCAAACAGTGAATAATTTCTGTGTTATTCTTTGCAATAATCACAAACAAGAACCACAGAATCAGTTTCTTTCTTTTTCTCCCCTCCTCTTTTCTCGCCTCCTTTTATCATGTACCTGCAATCAATTTATCTTCCTGCAAGCTTACCAAACACCCACTCACAAATGTTTCAGCTGCTCAGATGTTGGACCTATGAAAACATCACAGAAGATGTCATTCATCCTCTGCTAGATGTACTCAGCCAGATGTTTACCAGTCAAAACACTTGGTTTGAAGAGTTGGCAATCAGGGCAAGGCAACTAATAACACAACTTTGTTTAATGTAATTCACTGTCATAAAAATTTATTTTTCCACCAATTAAATGACTTGTGCTTGAACAGTCAATTCCAATTGAATAACGTGACCTGTAAGATGTTCAGAAACAAGGCTGTATTAGCTGTCTGCACCCAGTGTAACTTCATTTCGCTCCATACTCTGGTAGCCTGAGGGCAGTGGTTCAGACCAGTGAAGCTGAAGACTCCTGCAACTCCTTTTTTAGGTGCTCACCTCTAAAAGAGTCGGGTTCTGTGTGTTCGTCGAGCAACTATAAAGCTCTAAAGCATTTGTTTGGTTTGGAGGGCCGCTTAGAACAACTACAATGAAGAAAAAGCAAGGAATAGAAAGAAGGATCTGGACTGTGCATTGGCCAGTGCATGTGATGCTGTGTAGGATGTTGCCTCTAAGGGCAGTTGACTAGAGGTTTGTGTGTGTGTGTGTGTGTGTGTGTGTGTGTGCATTTGTGTGGTGGTATTAGCTGGGGGGCATGACGCTGAGAGCAGCGCATTATTAAAAACCATCTGCTTTCCTGCAGAGTCAGAAGGCCGTCTGGACACAGTCTCTAACGGAGCTTGTTTTCCTAGACACCCTGAGGCAATATGAAAAATTTGAGTGCCCAAACTAGAGAGTGGGGGTGACTGAAACATGACAGGTTTTTTTGCTAATGCTCATTTATGTATCTGTGTGTGTGTGTGTGTGTGTGTGTGTGTGTATATGCATATTATAATAGTGGGGGAAGAAAGTGTGGGGTTTTTTAAAGTCTCTTTAATTTTAGTTTAGTTTAGTTTTATTTTGGGTGGTGGTAGCATCATGCAAAAATTAAATATTTGCTTCTGATGGGGCAAAGGTAAAATTTTGAACAGGATGGCTGGGGCATCATGGTGGTTCAGTTGGCTAAGGTGTGTACCATTTAACCGTGATATCCTGTGTTTGAATACAGCCTGGGCCAAAAAAATAATCTTAACCCTTCTATTATGTTAAAATTAACAGACATCTTTGGTTTGGGGTCAAATTGACCCCAGCAATTTAAACCTACAAAAAAATTATTGTAATTGAAAGAACATCTTCAGAACATCAGCAAGTAACACATAGGAGTTAGACAATAATGAAAAAAGTAAATTAGTCACCAAAAGTCTTTCAAAGAGCTGTGACAGGACCTCATTGGCAGAAAATCTTCTGTTAGGGCCCTAAAGCATGGAAACGTTTTTTTTTAAAGATCAAAAATTGCATGGGAAAGTTCTCTCAGATGACCCAAGTCCAACCACTGACATTTTGGTGCAACAAGGTTCCTTCTCCAGCATCTTCCTGATAAAATGTTGCAAATACTGCGGCATAACTGCGGCTGTGGGAAAATTTGTCATTCTCACATTCATGCCATGTAGTAAATTGATTATTAGAGTTTGTTTGTTTGTTTATTTATTTATAAGGACAACACACATTAATCAACATTTCTGTAAATGTGCTAGTGTTAGCCAGCTGGCTAATTTTCAACTATAGTCCTTGTGGCGAGATGTTTTAAAACCTATAAAATGATAAAGATGTACAGAACAAAGACAACAAGACGCCATAGAGACAGCAACAAAACAAGAACTCTCAAGGCAGAACACAAGCCATGCAAAGCAACAGGAAACAGCAAAGCATCAGCACAACAATACAGCAACAACAAACACCATATTGGCACATATAGTCATGCAAGCAACATGAAGCAACAACACACAGCCAAGCAATACTGACCACAACCAACTTATGATACATGCAGTCATGCAGAGCAGCAATAACCAGTAAACATAAATAAAATACAGCAATCACTATTTAGATCTTATTAAAGTGTTACCAAATTGTTTATAAAATACTAGTAGATATTCCATACATACCTAAGCCATGCAAAGCTGGCCGCCTGGCAACGGGTAAAGGACATGGGACAAGTTAGCAGCAGGTTAGCCAATAATAACAATGATAATCATTAAATGAGCAATGTACTAAGTGGAGTCGAAATGTTCACATGTCTGACTTTTCAAAAGCCAGGCCTTGAGACTTTGTGTGAAGGTGTTGTAGGTGGTACAGTTTCTTATTTCAGTTGGTAGGGAGTTCCACAATTGAGAAGCTCTTACAGAAAAGCATGATTGGCTGAAGGAGCTGGACCTGAAAGGGATTACACAATCCCCTCTCAGAGCAGATCTTGTAGATCTGTTGTTTGATGTTTTCTGCTTAATGAAAGTACTAAGTGGTGAAGGAGCCTTGCCATTTAGGATCTTAAACATCAGGCAGGTGTCAGTGTATTTCATTAGATTATCCCAGCTAAGGATGTCATATTTGCCAAGAATATTGCAGTGATGGTAAGTATTGGGTTTTCTGTTTAACACTTTGAGAGCCTGCTTGTATAGAGAGAGAATGAGCTTCAGTGTTGTACCTTTTGCCTGAGTCCAGCTTGTCATACAATATGTTAAGTGGGGGGTGATCATAGCATTCATATATAATTTTGCTGCTGTAGTTGAAGAAGGTTATGTTAAGTATGGACTAAAATCAAAGCAGGAAAAAACAGCAGGGCATTCAAAAGGCAGCCACAACTGTGTTGGATGTTTACCAAGTTTCCAACTCAGGTAATCTATAGCATATTGCCACTCAACCGCCGTGGGAAAACAGCCAGTGGAAAGCTGTTCTAAAAGTTTTACTGAGACCAACATTTTTTTGTTGTGTTTTCTGTATATTTAGAAACCAACTACTGTATACAGGGTCAAGGCTTAAGTGTTCTGAGGCTTGGGAATGCAAAACACGCGCGTGCACACACACACACACACACACACACACACACACACACACACACACACACACACATACACATTTCTGCTTGCTTTGATATATATCAAACAGCAATGCAATGACTTTGAAGCTAGGGAATTCCCCTTATGATTAAAATTATGGAGTTCACAAGCTTGAGACCAGTCAGACATCGGGTCCATGGGAGGTGATTTTAGTGTCAGCATTTTTGACAAATTAATGACCGGGGTTATAACATATACTACTATACATATTTAATAAGTATAATGTTGCAATATACATATGCATTTGTACCCTACAAATGGAAACATATAACTTACTGACGTATCTGATGTTTGGTTGGCACCAAATTAAAATGTAACACAACCCGGGATAAACAGAGAGACTAGCATGACACCAGACATAGATACATTTCTAATGTTTCTTAAGGCAGGTTGAAACAAGATGCAGAAAAAAACTGGCATAGATTAAAGTGCAGTTTAATTTGGGGCAAGCAAATTTCAATTTACTGTTTATGTTTTTGCCAATCCATATTTGTGCATGACACAAATATTTTCTTGGACCCAGCTTTTGATGCTGAGTTTCAACTAGGGGTGAAAATTTTAGAAAAGTATATCTACTGAATCTTTAAAATATTGCCCCGTGGGCTGGTAGATATTTTCAACATGATGTTCATCCCTGTTGAGTGTTGTTGATTGATTAATGTGACATGACTTTACAATCAATTGAATGTAACATTATCCTTTGTGTGTTAATGAGTTGACCAGTCTCAACTCATTTCAGTCAGTAGATATTTTTCAAAGTGATGTTACTGACAGTAAAGTGATTGCTGTGGTTTGATTGGCATGCCCAATGATGCCACACTAGGGATACAAATCTCTCCTGATTGGACAGATTTTATGTGAATGACATACGTAGTTAGCAATTCAATACAGGAAAGACATCTTTCAGTAGGTTAACAATTAAATACGATGCAGATTTCTTGTTATGGTGTCCTTATTTTGACTCTGTTGATTACTTGTGTGGTAATCAACAAAAAAATCAAGCTATGACATAGAAATTGTAATGTTGGCATGATAATGTCATTAACATTACACATAGGCAAGCCACTGTAATCTTTCAGCAATGGGAAACTTGACCCACTGCTTGAAATATAAAAATCTTCCATTGCCGACCCCCCAAAAAAAGAAAAAAAAAAAGAAAACAAACAAAGGATAGGGCTAATTAGTTGTAATGACACATCCAAACAATAAACAGATTGTGACAGATTGCATGACTGAATAAATGCAATAGCAGGACAAAACTACTTATTTTTGTTTGTGATTGAAATTGCAGTGTTTGGTTTTCTGTAAAGCATGAACTCCAATGTACACAAGTTGCATGTATGTTAAGTGCGAAAAAGTTTGTTGGACGGCTTCAAACTAGTTTGAATGCATGAGCACTTCCGAGACATTGCTTTGAGCCATCAAGTTGTTCCAACGATAATTCCCACTTCTTGTGAACGCAACATCAGATACAGTCCCATTCACAAAGGGAGAGGAGCTAGTCATAGCAGAGTGTGACACAGATAAATACTAATAGAGAAATAAATATTTTCAATCTTGACTGTCAAATCAGATTTCCCCAGTAAAAAGATGACCGATACGAGTTGTTACCCCACCATCATGAATCCCATGAAACACCATCTTTACTTCCTTGATTTGATATATTTCCTGTTAAACTGGATGTTGGGGTGGGACATAGCGCAGTAAAGGATCATTCAAAAGTCTAAAGTGAGTATCAGTTAGGGAGAGAAAGGCAGTTTTATTTGATGGGAGAGGCAGAGGGGCGGGATTGTTAAAAAATCTGTGATGGTTTTGTTGGTTGGAATTTTTATGAATTTTTACTGTTTTCCAGGAAGCAAAGGTAATGTGAGTTCATTTCATGGGGACTTTAAAAGTCAGATAAATTATCATGAACAAACAATTCCATTTCACCTCATGAGGACTGTTTGTTACACTTACTTTTTTTCTATGAAGTGGACTACAAACACTATAAATGTAACAAGGCGAGCTGAGCATATAGGGCTATTACTGCCATTACATGCAATCAGTTACACTTGTAAGCACACTAGCCTCATACTAATAGTCATAATTTGGCCATGGTCTCCTGGTCTAGATTGACAAATGAGAAGAAATAGCTCCAGAATGGCACTGAAAGGCTGCAATATGTTTAGTAAAAAAGGAATCAGGCAGACCTTTGTCTATATGGTATTTCAATTACTTTTAATCAAACTAATGCAAAAGTAAATAGAAAATATACATTTAAAAATCCTGTATTTGAATATGTTTGTAAATGTTTTGGAATGATTTGAAACTACTTATATCTTGTTTCAAGTATTTGAAAGACACTACGTTTAGCCAAAGGATTAAGAATTACTTAATGCATTCGTTTCTATGCCTTCAGTTACTATCATGTCATAAACAAATTTCATTGGTCTCATTTAACTTTTTAAAATTCAAACCAGAGAATGCTTTCACATAAGTTGGCATAAATCGGTTAACACTTTACATTTATTCATTGAGGGGGACAGTTTGTGCGTTATATTTTAAGAACATTAAATTAAAAACTTCATCGGACAATAAACAGTGTTCTGGCCTGAATACTTGGCCTCCAATGCTAAAACAACGCTCCAGAGCTGCTGAAGATGCAAGTATTCAGATGCAAGTGTGCTCAGTAGAGGGAATTCATTGCTGTGTGCCATCCAGAATAACAGTGGATCGATGTATGGCAGCAGACGTGGAGTGCTGAGGTACTCCTCAATTTCTCTGGTTATGAGAGCGCCATCTGCATGGGATGTGCTTGGTTGGTCCATGAAACTAAACAGCGTGTCTATTGGACATTTCTGAACAGCTGGAGCAGTAGGTAGGACATCCTCTGTTGTGATGAATTTAGTACTAAGATCTTTGACCTCTGCTTTCAGTGAGTACTCTTCTGTTTCACTGCACCGTGGAACTTTTAAGCGTCCGGGACTGAGGCAATTTGCTCGAGCATTTTTCTGCTCATACACAACCAGGCATGTCTCAGCTGGCTCCTTGAGAGATTTGATAAGCTTGCTATTGTACCTAGTGGACCAATGGTAGAGGTGGTTAGTGAGTCCTGATACATGGAACAATGTAACAAGCGGTGACAATATACAAATCTTGAACACAATCAGCAGCATTTTCAAAGCGTGTTAAGATATCTACAGCGTCTGCGAATATAAACCTTTCTGAGGCGGAAAGCTTTGTGATTGCCAACTCATTCAACTTTTCATTGTCAGCATTGGGAATGGAGCGAAACAATTTTCAGTTGAGAGTTTTCATCTTGTCAGGGTTGCTGGCTGAAGACCATTCTCTCCTTCAGTGAGATCCTGTGCAAAAGATGATTTACGGTAGTGAGAGACAATGTTTGAGGCTTTTGAGATGACTTTGAGATGATCAGTTGATTTTAAGCCATCTTTAATGGCAAGCTGCAGCGTATGAGCGAAGCACCTTTCATGCTGGGGAAAGGAAACTTCAGCCAGATCACAGGACTAACCGGCTGTAAATCTTCCCCTCATAGTGAAGACTTCTTCAGAGGTATAATAAGACGTATAATCTTCAAAGTGAGCAAAGGCAGCCACCTTGTTACTTGCATTATCAGTTACAACAGTATTGATTTAGTTGGAGATTTTTCATGGTTTCCTCATATATAGTTTCCACACTTGCAATATTTTCTCATTGAAACGTTTGCATGCCAGCATAATACTATGTAGACTCCAATCCACTGGAAATTGCCCCGTCATTCTCAGGTAGGATTTCATTTGGCAACCGGACCAGAGATCAAGTGTGACACAGACGGATGATGCAGAATCAAGAAGAGACATGAAGCTGTCCTTCCTCTTCTTTCCTGGATAAAATGGTGCCTGACAGGGACCGTCAAATTGGCACAGAGTAGCTTGAATCCAAACTTTCACAGAACTTAAATGAGGAACTTTCCAAAAGACTTAAGGGCACCATATTTACAGCAATGACATCAGCCAAGAGACTGGTACTCTTCAGCTGCTGGGGATGTGCAGAGGTGTATTTCGTTATAGCAGATGTCTCCTGCTGTGGCACAGATACAGTAGGACGCGGTCTTTGAATAAAAATGTGTATAATGTATAGATAATTAAAGATCATAAAAATGATGCATCACATTGCATGCACCACAGTTTCCCATATACTGTATGTAAATGCCTCCATATTATGCCTTTTAGCATGTTTTGCATCAGGGCTTTTTGAAGTATTCTTAATAATAATACTTCAAAATAAATCTTACTCAACTAAACCACGTTCTGAAAGTATACCAAGTATAATTTTGAGTGTTCAGAAGTGATATTAAAATTGTGTTAAATTGCAACCACCAAAAATTATACCTGGTGTTTTAGGCTGTACTTAAGTATAGTGAAACTCTACTTTAAATGTATTACTTTTGGAAAGTATGTATAGGTAGTAATATAATTATACAAACTTAACACAACAAACTTTGGTACACATATTTACATATAAAAATATACTTTTTCATGCAGAAAAATACACTATATACATTTTATTTACTTGGGCAGCCTAGCTCTACATGTGCATGCAGACTGGAGAGAGCGCTCATTGAACATGATATGCTCTCACTGTTGTGTCTTGCAAACAGCCTTGGTGTTTCCTTCAGTCTCCTCCGGCATGGTGTGGTGCTACACAATCTTGGTTCTCATGGGTGCCATGGTATCACAAGGTCAGGTGTGGATCGGTAGCCAGCTATGGCTCTAAGACAGGCAGTGGTCGGTAGCCAGTAGTGGCGGTTCTCAGACAAATGGGGTCAAAGCACAAAGCAGCTTAGTATGCACAGCTTATTCCAATAACAACTCCAAACACACACTACACAAAATGGTATGTGGCGGTGGCTTACTATATAAAGGGCAGATCCCTTGGGTGATTGATTGAAAACAGGTGGGTTCAATTACCTCATTAATCTGTACTGGAATGTGGAGAATTTTGGAGCAAACAAAATGCCATGTTCCACAATTTTCCTAATGTGGGCATTTGGTTAAGAAGTTTCCTGTGAGAATGGGAGTCTAGTCCAGTCTAGTCGTGTTTATTTATATAGCCCTTTATCACAATCATGTCTCAAAGGGCTTTACATAGCATCATATACAGTCCGTCATATACATAGTACATATACAGTATATACACATAATATACATCCTATACATCATTAACTACATCACATATTATACATCATATATTACGTCATATACATCATATACCATACAACACACAAATTATATACATTATATACCATATGACCCACTCATGCCTATGGGCCAATTTAGAGTCTTCAATTCATCTGACCTGCACTCCACGCATGGCCTAATGCACGACTAACAAAGGGAAAAGGACAGAAAATAAGCTTTGCAGGATCCAGGCAAAAATTAAACCTTTGTCGATAATTGTGTTATAAACAGTGCATGTAATTGTGTGCACCCAGTCAGTAAGTTTGGATGCATCCCAATATTGTCAAATGTCACACTCAATTGCTCCTATATATTTGGAATTTCACCAAGTTTAGGCCATAGCATTTCAAGATATTTGTATTTGAAATAGTATTTGAGAGATTGTATTTCAAAATAATTTCAAATATTTGAAACAGCAATACTTATTCAGTTACTTCAAATAGAAGTAATTGTTTTATGGTGTTTATTTTGAAATTATTGAGTACAATTTGAATCCCAATTTCACATACAAATACTTTACAAATAAATACAAATACAAATAAATACAAATACAAATAAATACAAATACAAATAAAAATGTATTTCGACCCAGGTCTGGAATTAGGTAACCTAGTTCTACCTTCACCTGTATGTAGATGCAAGTTTGTGTTATCTTGTGCAGGCAGATGCCCCTAACATCCAGCAGCTACAATATGATGAACGAGATGGGACTCTGTAATAACACCTTCAAACTCACCAAGTCAATGCACATCTGAATTATTGCACCTGATTAGGTTTAGATAATAGTCCATTCTTGCTTAGGCTTTCTTTGTTTGCATCAAGGCACAATTTTGTTTCAGTTCTGCTCAGTGACCCTGTTTTTCCCTCTTGTCCTCTTCCGTTGGCATAAACAGACAGTAATGGCCGTCTGTATTTTCCTTCCCCCTCACTGGTCCTTCACATGGCTCAGCAGCTTAGCTTGACAGCTCTGCCATGTGTGGGTTAAATTGGTGGAGTTGAAAGCCTTTTGCAGCATTGGGGCTTGGACTGATAGAATCCTCCATTTACCTTTTGCCCTCAGGCGATGAGAGAAAAGGAATAAGGTTAAAGCTGTACTGGTGGCAGAGACTAAATGGAACATGATCCTAAAAAACACATAGAGAAATGGAAGGCAAAAGTAGGAGGAGAAGGGGAAAAAGACAGGGTTGTGGTAAAGAAGGCTCTTTCCAAATAAGACACATTGGACTTGTTTCAACAGAGGTTTGGTTCCAAGGGATAATCCTGTGTCAACCAAAAGCCTCACCTCATCACCTTGGCTGTTAGTTTACTGCGTCATGACACATCAGCTCACAGTGTGCTTGCATGTACAGACACACAGACAGCAAACTTTGTCATGGTGCATCACCTATCTCAGTCAATTCAAGACTTGGCAGCACTGTATGTCAGTTCTTTCTCAGAGTGTGTGAAGCAGCTTATCAATGACAACCTGGAGTAACAGTTTCACAGTGGTGGAAGCAATCATCTCCAGAAATGTCTGCAATTAATAAAGTAACTATAATATCTTAGAAAAAGGCATTTTACATCTCAGAGAGAGTAGGAGAATAGGAGGAATGTTAAAGGGTAACATTGGTGTAATTTAAGTTTTTTCGTATTGCTATTATTCCCCATGAAAAGTCTAAACCCATCAATGCATTTGCCAGTCAGAAACTGCTCCTCTGCAGGCTTGCTTTACCTCCTGGAAGTCATAGGCTCCTGTTGTTTTGAAAAATACATTAAAAACAGGTCACAGAGACATACTGCTGCCTTGACTAACATAATCCAGCATTTTAAACATGTGTATTGTATTTTTTCCTAACATTACTTTACAAGGCCACAATCATTGCAGTTGCTATCATATCAAAAATGGTTCCATTAGCCAGAGCTGAATGTGAAGAGATCATTGGGCGTATTTGCCTCCCACTCAGCCATAAGTTTTGTTTTGCCTCTTCACTGCCAGCAGTAATGGAAAACATGAAGATAAACTCATGTTAAACTCACTAATTAGCTGCATGATAGTCATGTTAGGAAAAACTGCAATATACATGTTGTTCAATATGAAGTATAATACAGCAGTGTCTCTGTGAGCTGTTTTTGATATATTTATGAAAACAACGGGAGCCTATGATTTCCGGGAGGTCTGGCAAACCTGCAGTAGAACAGACACTTGTTTCTGACTGTGGCAAATTAATTGGAGATAATTTCATGGGCAATAATAGCGATAGGAAAAAATTAAATTACACCGGTATTATCCTTCAACTCTTATTCTCTATGAGATTTAAGATGCTTAAATTCCAAATTCCTTAAGTCAGAAGACAAACATCCCTGATTTCCTAGAAAGCTAACAGATCATCAACAATAGAAACCTATGAAGTACAGAAATGAGACAGAAGCAAAACCTGTTTCATTGCAAGGCGAATAACACACAAGTAAGATCAGGTGCAGATAGAAGATAAAGATAGGAATGATGGTGAGGTAAAATGTTTCTTTTAGAGATGGGTTTTCATGGAGGACAGCGAGCAATCCTGCAGTCCTGAGTGTTATGGGAAGCTTATTTCACCACTGGGGAGCTAGGTTGAGACCAGGTGGAACATTTGCTGCAGGGATAGGAGTGCTAAGTGCCTGGTAGTAGCAGAGTGCAGGTCATGGACTGGAGTATAGAGCTGAGCCATTGCCTGGGGGTGCTGCATCGGAGTCTAGCTCCCTTAGTGCCCTTGGATATCAGCACCAAGATTTTGCATTTGATACGAGCAGGGAGGCTTACGGAGGGAGTGCAGGAGGGGAGTGACTTAGTAGGGATAGTTTTGGTAGGTTGAAATGAAAACAGACTGTTGCTTTCTGGATGAGTTGTTGGGGCTGAAGAGAGCATCTTGGAAGGCCAGCCCAAAGGGAACTTAGCAGTCTAGACAGGAGATGGATCAAGCCTGGACAAGGAGCTGAATCCAGAGTGAGAAAAGGTCTGAATTGGTTAATGTTGTGGATTACAAAGATACAGGTATGAGTTGTAGCTGTGATGGCAGATGTTTGATGCATGACATCTGGTTGTCAAGAATTACACTGAAATGTTTGGCAGTCTGGGCAGGGGTCACTGTGGTGTTGTCAATGGTGATGGAAAGGTCTTGCAGAGGGCAGAACCTGCCACGAAAGAAGAGCAGTTCAGTCTTGTCAAGGTTGAGCTTGAGGTGACGGGCAGACATCTATCCGGAAATGTCAAGTCGGCAAGCACACATGCATGCCTCAACCTGTATGTTATATTTGGGGAAAGGAAAGGTTAGATTGAGTGTCATCAGCATAACAACGGTAGGAAATATTGTTGGAAGCGATGACAGATTAAAGACGTTTCCAGTAGAAAAAGTAAGGCGGTCGGGACTGTCCAGAGGGATCCCGCTCCAGAGGATGCATAGTGACGACAGAGATGCTCGTCATGATACCCAAGGGTGCAGCTCAGAAATCTGTAGATCAGCAAGGGTGGCAAGGAGCCATCTGGTGGTTCACGGGGTCGAACGCAGTGGGCAGCCATAAGAGGATGAGGACTGAGGACAGAGAGACAGCTTTAGCAGTGAGAAGTGCATCAGTGACAGCAAGGAACGCATGAACTTTGAACTTGGCTTATCTTTGCTGAATTTGTACTGGCATCACACATTTGTCATCAGGCTATAGGTCATGTCAGACTATAGGAGTACAAACAAAACAAAAAACTTGGAAAAAGTATCATACAAAACTCTCTTCTCTCTTCTATAGGGCCCAGGAGAGTGAGTCATATAAGGGCTTGAATATATGGTAATTGGCCACTAACAAAAATAGGAAAAGAGTTTCAGTTTCAGACTTTAAATGCAGACTCAGATGAGGAGAGATCAAATAAGAATAAAATAGATCAATAAAAGGTAGAAGAGGAAATTACTGAATGCAAAACAATGCCACTGAATGACTTTTATCTGACCATTCATCCCGTACATTTGCTCAGGAGCCTGCAGCCTTGAAGCTCGTTTCTGTTTTCGAAAGAGTACAATCATTTGCTCCCTTGTGTATGCGACCTTTGATTATTTCAGTTTCTATATTTTGTACTGTATTTTAAAGGTGTTTGACCTTAACGCTAGCCCTGATATGGGTCAGTGTGTGTGAGTGAATGGGTGTGCAGGTTATTTGCGTGTGTATGTGTGGAATGGGTTGCGGCAAAGTGTGTGTATGGGTGTTATTTGATTGTGAGAATGAAACAGATTACTGTATTATTGTATTATCTATACGTTCTGTTTTTACTGCACATTTAATCTGAATAGAATTATCCTGAAGGGGCAATAAGGTCTACCTTGTGCCTTATCAATGACCAAAGCTTAGACAGAAGACTGTTGAATCTTATTTCAAGTGAAACTAAACTGAACGTTTCAAAGGCAGGTTCTCATATTTTGAAACCACCTATAGAATTTTAATGCCTGATTTTTCTTTCTTCTGTTTGTGTGGGTTGGCGTCACTGCCTGGAATTCTGAACCCCCTAACAAGATATGACCTACTAACCTAGCAAGCTAGACTTCCCATCCAGCTGTAGCTAGAAGGTGACGGTCTAGAAACCTGCTGAACAATGTGCTCCAATCAGAATGCACTCAACATTTTAGCGTTAGGCTATATTGGTTGCCAGATTGCCGGTCTTTCGATGGAGTGGGCTCACGGCATCTTTTGAGAGTATTAAGGCCAATGTCCAGTGCATGGCTTCAATCTGGAAACTGAACTCTTGGCACAATAGAGTTTACTTTAGATAGGCTATTCATTTATGGGCATAGAGCTGACAACAACCCAACTTGAGATAAAAAGGCTGTCAACATTCATTCATTGGTTTCAATTGGGAAACTGAAATTGTGGCGCAATAAATACTGAGATCATATGATATATAGATTTTCTATGTCTTTATGGTGTATAGATATCCCCTGGATAAAATAGTCAAAATAGTGTATTTCCATGCTTCACAGATGCAGGTGGGTCTGGAAAAAATAGACCAGAAGTGGTAAAAGAACAGACCGGCTCCAATCCGGCTCCCGCGCCATATCTGTGTGGACACTCACACATCTAAAAACATGGATCAAAAACACATCTGATGGCCTTTAGTTTCTTCAGTTGTAACACCAGTGACTGCTTTCCATTTTTGTAACTGCTCTAAAAAGCTCTGTATGCGTGGGATCTGTCTGTAGCACTGTTGACATACCAAACATGACTTTGTTGGCTCTGCATTAACTATCACACCACACCTCCCAAGCTGCATTGCAATTGCTTCCTTTTTTCACACATTGTAAAGTGCCATTTATTTTCAAGTTCTGCCCGCACAGTCTACATCAACTTTTACAAACTGAATCAGCTGTAACAACTGTCAACAACATCATCTGTTGACATTTTCTCTCCCTCGACATCAGCTGTCAGGGTAACCACTGTTCACATTGCAGACACCGGGGGCCCAAATCACTGAATGACAAGACGAATCAGAAAGACAATGCTACAATCACAACAACACCCGCCTCCTCAATAGTGACACAATCACTGTAGGCAACATCCAAGAAAATCCCCAGACTCTTTGGGTCAAAGAGTCAACGAGTCTGGTTAGAACCTGGCAAAGATATGACAAGGACAGCTAAGTATAGGAAATGAAAGGACCCCTATTAATCAAGACTTTATGAGGTCTTTTCTACCACATTACTCCTGACTTCCCGTGACCCTAATTTGGTGTAGTGGACACATTACACTACTCTTTGTAAAAGGCGGAAAGCAACACATGAGAAAGACAAATATTGAGATTACAGAGAGAGACAGTGAGAGCACGAGAGAGAGATTAAGACACCATATGGGCTGTGAAACATCTGTTGCCCCAGGGGGTGGCAGGGACCGCTGGAGCTCCATTACTCCCAAGGATAATACATTATTATGATTGAATAAATAAATAAACCATTAAGTCACTTAAAATAATCTAATGCCCTGAAAGGTTTGGAAGATTTCACTGTTCATCTGTCTCATCATGATATTATATTACTGTGTGCAGGGGGGTGGACTGTTCTATATGGTGGGAAATAGTATGTACACACATTGCTCTGTGTCCTGGTCTGTTCATAATGCTTACATTCCCAGATTTTGTATGAGATGTGATATGCATGTTGAAGTGATAGCAATATGTTTCATTCATCAAACTGTGGGGAAAAAAAGGTAATGCATAAATTAAATACACTGTACTGAAACACTTGAGTTGTACAAAACCACTTAAAGCCATAATAACAACTTTTCGCCTTGAGGCGTGCAGTGTATTGTTTGTCCCACCCTCCTTCCCCCGCAACTGGTCAAGTTCACACCCCAACAAAAGTTTTGGCTGATATGCCAGAGATAGCAACTGCAGATTAATGTATTTTAAGCAGAACATTGGAGTGGAGCAAAGTGAAACTCCACTCCTCAAGTCGAAAGTGGCACATTCCCTGTCATTCCCTTCCTCACCTCCTTTCTGTTGTGCTCCCCAGTCCAAGGAAAACAGAAAAAAATGCTCCAAATGTATGTTTTTTATTTGCCATGAAGTTGTAGCCTATGTGAGGATATTTGTTCAATGACATCTCTGCAAAAAGCATTATTTTTATTGGGTCCAATAAATATGGTCTGTAGATAATAATTTGGAAAATTGGCATAACACCAAAAATATCCATGAAAGTCATTGCATAACTGTGAATTAACTGTATTGAAATTGAATGTAATATTTTACTTCACTATTACAAAGAAAACAGATTAGTTGAACTGTGACAATGAAATGAAATGAGAAGGGTTAGAAATTGTTCTTTGACCAACAATAATTAGTTAAGCAAAATAAACCAAAGGACAATTATGCATGAATTACAGATGGAAAAATGGCAATTTTATAGCTCTGTGCCTATCAAACCAATCAAAACACATTCGCTTATCGAGCTCATAAACAAATGGTGCAATAAGCATCACTTTGTCCTGAGGCTGAACAGCTGCAACAGACATCTCAATTGTTAGTTATTATTAGAGTACCAAAGAGAAAAAGAAAGCTTGCATATTTGCTGGAACTCTAATTATCTGATTAACTGACACTGTTTAAAGGATAATTCAAGTCACTCTCAACCTGGGCCTTCTTTTCCCTGTTTTTGCCATCATGACGATTGATTGTGTTCAAAATTTTGCCACTTACTTCACTGTAGAGCTTTTTGTTCCTCCAGTTTGCCAGTAGCGCTGGCAAACACACAACGTTAATCCAACAAATATACAAAGATAGATTTTAACCAGTTATTCCTGTTCAGGGTCACGGGGGACTGGAGCCTATCCCAGCATGCATTGGGCCAAAGGCAACACCCTATAAACTGTAAACTACTACTATAAACTACTACTACTACAATCTCGGAACCCATCCTCTATCCGTCTGACAGCTGCTAGCGTGTAGGCCTGCTTTTGGTAATTTATGACAGAGAGTGACTTGCTAGCTTGCAGTGCGACACAGTTTGCTTTGCTCATGGTAGCTCATACTAGCCACTAGTGTCAGGTTACGTACAAATACGTCAGAACAAATAGTAATAGTTTATAGTAAGTACTAGTAGTAGCAATCTCGGAGCCCATCGTCTATCCGTCTGACGACGATTAGACTCTGGGGGCGACGGCCAATATTTCGGGGTTTCCGGTGTAGCCAGCGGACAACCGGGCCAAGACTTCCTCTTCCTCTTAGCAAGTCACTAGTCTCTGTCATAAATTACCAAAAGCAGGCCTACACGCTAGCAGCAGTAAGTAGATTTTCAGCAATTTTCAGCATTTGTTCTGGATGCACGATTAACCTTTCATGATATTTTATGACTTACAAGCCGTATTAGTGAAACAAATATTGCTACTCACATTTGTAGTAAGTGCACATCAACAATTTCATTCTTTGAAGAGGGAGTGCTCAACTAAAAAATATCACATCCAGTAGAAGTTATCAAAAAGAGGTTGGCAGCACATCCAAAAATTTACCGATAAAAGAAAAGCGAGTCCTCTTTCTGTTTTGGCTCGGTCTGTAAATCCTGCACATTTCATTCCAAATTGTACTCCGGGACAAATAAAATAAACACCAATTTATGCCACAATGGTCCCATTTTTCCACAGCCATTATACTATGCCATCAAAACTAATTTGAGAATAACATATTGAAGTACATTTTCTAAGGGCTTTAAATGTGGACAGCACACGATTTCAAACACATTGAAGGTTCTTCGTGGACTGAAGTAGCCTATTCTCCACATGGTTTTTGTTAATTCTGAACCAAGACAAAACAAGAGGAGAGGTTAGTTATTAGTCCATTCATCCAGTATCCAGTCTCATAGTTAAATATACGCTACAATCTGCCAGTCTTCCTAAGATTTCCTGCTATCCTGCCCATTCTGACTGTGTGGCTGATATTTGCTTATTGCACTGGCTTTGCTTAGCAGCCCGCTGGAGAAGAGTTGGCAACTCTGCAGCTGGGGACGCACTAGAGGATTATCGGGCCGATTTACACCAGATTTACCCATCCCGACAATCGGAGGGGGAATCCCGTTCAGAGGCTTGGCTTGGTTGGGTCAGCTGTAATCACCGAGTTGTACATGTACTGTACAAATATAATGAAGAAAAAAGATAAATTTGAGCAAATATCAAGTTTGCAGCTTCTATTCAATTCATTAAAATATTTACTTGCACATTTGTAAATCTTTCCTGTGAATTCAAATCAATATTTTCTATGAGTGTAGAGTCCTGCAAGTTCTCAGGTGTTTGCTACAACAAACACTACACACTAGAAGACTTTTAAAGGACATGCATTATTGGAACAAGCGACAGTATGCTGACTTTAAAAACTCCACCTGTAAACACCTATGTTTTGTGGTAGCACAGTGTTGTCACTAAAACAATTGCTGGGCAAAATATTTAATTCATGCGTGGACTAATTTGTGGATGAGGTGTTGTACAAATATTTGCGAACCTCAGCTAGCCTCTCATCGCTATGCTTCGCTATCCATTGGAAATACGAAGTGGGCCAACCATGGTTCTTGTGGTCTTGCGTCGCCCTACGTGCAGTTACATTTTTGGAGAGGTGCACGTAAGCTACAGTGGCAGCCGGCACTGCAACGGCCTACGGTGTAGCTACGGTGA
This sequence comes from Centroberyx affinis, assembly GCF_046629955.1. Lineage (NCBI taxonomy): Eukaryota > Metazoa > Chordata > Actinopteri > Beryciformes > Berycidae > Centroberyx > Centroberyx affinis. Next base: position 27,036 of record NW_027279931.1, read on the forward strand.
CACTTTGGCGCAGAAGTATAAATTGGCCTTTACACACAAACAAACAAATGCACACACGGAGCCCGGCTCTTATAGAGGTGCTCCTAATAGGTTCAGGTTCAGGTCTTTATTGTTCCACAAGGGGAAATTATTTTTGCAGCAAGGCACAATAAAAACAGTAAGAACACAATTCCACGTAGTACAGTAAAAATACAATAAAAAGTCCTTAAAACACAATAAAATACTAAAGTGTGCAAAACCGCAGAAGCAGAAAGTGGTTTGGTGGTTGGTTCTCATTGGTTATTGACAGTCTTGGAATGAATCTGTGATCCCCACACACTTCATACTTCCCATCCAGATGTCGGGTTGTAAATACCAAATGTGTCTCAGATCAGTATGTGAGGTATGGTTAAGATTGAATCTGTAAACTCCTCACACCAGGTCATATGTGCACACCATTAGTCTCAACCAAGCCTTAGATTGGCGGTTCCCCTCCTGATTGCCATGATGTCCAAATATGGTGTTGATTGGCCCGATAATCCTCATGTGTGCCTGGAGACTAATGCTGACCTTAGCGACATTTGAAGCGATATCACAGTTTTAGACAACTTTTCGGAAAAAGTCGGAATAAAATCACAGCAGTTGCTGCGCGCTCCTGTCACCACAATCGTTAGGTGAAAACTCAGTTAGAGCCGTCTTTTTAAAAAAAAAATTATTATTTAACCCCTCCACCACCACCCCGCTTTACATTATTTTTGATTTTACAGCAATTCTTTTTACACATTTTGAGATGAGGTATATTTTGACATGATCCATATATACACACATTCTTCTGCACATGCACAATCACACATAATCCCATATCCGTATATAGATACACATATTGCATGGCAATGCAAAAAATACATCACCATTCACACATATCCAACTATCTACATACATACATAGCATAATGGTCCTCTTAGTCACCAGCCCAACTCCCAGTCAAATGTAGTTAGGAACATAGCTCATATCCACCCTTCCCCAATTCTCAAACTATCGCACCTTTCATGAATAATTAATCGTTCTAGGCTTACTTGGGTCATACATTCTTCCATCCTGCTGTAATGTTTTAGATAGTTTCTGAATCTCTCCAAACACATTTCTTCTACGGCTGTACATTTAATGATAAAGCTTTTAGCCAGGAGTATTATTATATTATTTATGGAGTTATTCTTAGGGCTGGGTATCGTTTAAAAAATTACGATACCAGTACCAAAGTGATACCGATACCAATAGAGTACTTCATTCGATACCTTTTTTTTTTACGTTTTGGTGGCATCTCGGCACGCTGAACTGCCAACTCCGCCACATCCGACACATATACTCAACTTCACCACCACAGACTGTATGGGCTGTAGCTGCTGCAGTAGTGGGCCAATCACATGTCACATTAAATCGAAGAACGCTTGCAGTGATTGGCTGCGAGCAAAACCATACAAATAGTCATTTTTTTTCTAGATCTGTGTACAAATCGAATGCAGGTATTGTTTGACTGGAGAAGTTTCGATACTACTTGGTACTGGGTTATTTCGGTCCATACCTTAAAGGTATCGAGTACCGATACCCAGCCCTAGTTATTCTACACCTTTAAATCTCCCAGTAGCACGATTTGTAGTGAAAGATCGATAAATATATTATGATTTGCTAACCATTTCTGTATCTGTGTCCAGAAAACTGCCACCGAGGGGCAGTACCAATAAAGATGGTCAATAGACTCTGTCTCCTTACATGAGAATTGACATTGAGCTGAATCTTCTATGCCCCATATGTTAAGCATTTTCTTTGTGGCAATAATTTTGTACAATAGTTTTAGTTGAATATAACGGAGTGATGAGTCAACAGTTGTTTTGTATATCTTTTGTATCTTTTGTATATATTTTGTTAATTAATCTGAAGTCAAATTCCGTAATTTGTATGAATGCAAAAAGGCCTTTTGTGAACAAGGGATGGCCTGCCTAAGTAACCAGCATGGATATAAATATAATTTTGGAATAATTGAGGCTTTTAATGAGAGATTCATTGTTTTGATATTTTGTAATTTCAGCCCCCCATACTCATATTCGTTGTATGGATAAGCACATTTTATCTTATCTGGTTTACCATTCCATATAAACTGAAATATTTTTTGTTGTTGTTGTATTTTTTGTATGGTTTGTTGTGCACGCGGAAAATCAGTCAGAGTGATGTAAAGGCCAATTAGGTGATGGTCAGATAGCATCCTACCATCTATTGTCACTTTTTTAACTTTCAGCATCAAGGAGAATGGTACAAGAAAGTAGTCCAGTTGACTAGCTTGACTGAGCCTCCTCCAGGTGAATTTGACTAGTTCTGGATTTTTAAGTCTCCAGATATCAACCAAATCCAGTGAATCCATAATTTCCTTGAGCACTTGAGGGTGATAATTTGTATTGTGATTTCCTTTGCGGTCTTTTGAGTCTGTAGTACTCTATTGTAATCTCCAACCAAGATAATTGGATCCTTTATATCCTGCATGGCCATTAGGTTAATCTGTTGATTGTCCAGTTTCAGCTTCATCATAATCCATCTTCCTTGTGGATCTATTTTGTAGTCTTGCACATCAGATTCTTTCTTAAACATAACCATCACCCCTTTAGAATGTTTTTGTCCATGACAATATCATATTTATCCACCCCATTCTTTTCTCCATGTAATTTCATCTATTGGGGTGGAGTGGGTTTCTTGTAAAGATTGATCTTCTTTTTTTACCATCAGCTAAACCATTACAGTTGTAACTTGCTATACCAATTTCCCCAGTCACCATATTAAAGCATCAATTTTAGCTATTCTACATATGTGATGGATATCAGAAATCTTCATGCCTATGATTATAAAATCAAAATGCACCATACAGATCAAGCTACAATCCATAGCTGTTCATCAGGTGTGACCAGTAACTACCTGTCCTCCTTTGTCCTTCCCCTATATGTCCCTCCCATATTCCTGTGAAAAGCCTATTACCCCCCCCAAACCCGGAACCCATCATTACATTCCACCATTTCCGGTCAATAAGTGCATGACACTCCTCCTGTCCCATACTAGAGCTCATACTTGAGCAAAAAAACACACACAAAAAAAGAAAGGAAAAAAAATAAAAATAGAAAATAAAACCATAGAACCACACATGGCCACTCACTCCATTACACACCCCATCACACAATTCTCACACCAATCCAGATGGAGAAAAAACCAAATGCTTGTGTGTGCGTGCGCGCGCGCGCGCATGCACGCACGCGAGAGAGAGAATATCGAGAGAAGATGATTTAGTTTGTATTTTCATTCATTGCAGGGCAATCTGCAGTACTCACAACCATGTAGTAATCTTGGAATCTCTGAAGAGCTCATTGTTTATGTATAGTGTGTCCATAACCAGCCTTCCGGCCCTGTGCCCGATATTCTTTCAGGATTGGGTAAAGGACATGTCTCCTTTCAATAATCTCTCCCGGGAATTGTTTGTTAATTGAAAAAGGTGTTCCTTTCAGTTCCCAACACATCACCAGTATAGCTGACTTCATTTTGTAATGTGTGAGCCTTGCTACAATGGGTCTCGGCCTGTTCTGTCCCCTCCTCCCGAACCGGTGGGCCCTCTGAAAATCCACTTTTCTTGCTCGTCAGACATTTTTAGATTTACTTTTAGGAAAGTTTTAACCTGTTTTCCGTTTTTTCGAAGTCCTCTCCTTCTTCCTCTTCCACACCCATCACTACGATGTTATGTCTCATACTTCTGCACTTCAAGTCCAATATTGCCGCGCTCATTTGTTTGTTTTCCATCTGTAGTGTTGTTGTAGTGTTGTTTAGTGTCTCTATTTCCTCTTCCAAAGTGCTGTATTTTCGCTCTTTATCTCCACTATGAGGTTGTTGTTGAATTCCACCGATGTTTTCAGGGCCTGTATTTCAGAGATTAATCCAGGGATGTCCAACTTTCTCAGCTGTTTTTCCATTTTCGTCAGCCTTTGACTGTCGTTCTTAGAGAATGTTGTCGGTGAATCTTCCATATTGGATATTTTGAGAGAGCAGGTCTCTTTTTGAGCGACTTTCCTGTTGTGTCATGGAATAAGCTGCGTCAATAAAATCTTCCAGTTCTAAAATATTATCCAGTTTGGTTGTTTTTGTTGAAGATTTCAATTTTTGATATATAAATGGGACAGTTTGAGTGAGTGAGCTTCACACCATTCTCACCTACGTCATCACAAGGCATCCTCTATGTCATCCTTTAGGCCAGATTTCTGGGATTAGTTGGTGTGTCGTTGTAGCACACCACGAGTCAACCTTGCGCAGTCTTATCTTAAGTCTTTAGTTTTTGCTCAAAGGTGTATGATGGTCAACGATGCGATTTATAATGCTACACCGTCAACAGCCAATAGTGCGCTGTCTGGACATGGAGTAACATGGAGTAAACATGGTGATGCCGGCAGAGAGGCGCAAGTCCCGGTTCTGTTGGACCATCAAACTGGAGGAGAAACTGGTGGAGCTGTGGAGAGAACGAGAGTTTATCTCTCTTTATCTCGCTCTCTGCATGTTGTGTATGTGTAGTTTGTTGTATGTGTGTGTGTGTGTGTGTGTGTGGAGGAGGGATATGTTGTAGCTTCATTCACACTCAAACATAATAGTCCATTATCAGTGTTTTGAGCCTGTATAATCCTTCACTTGCACTGAAAACCTACATGATGCAAGCAAGGAACTACTACCAAATCTCTGAAAAATCCTCCTTTTAATGTGTGATGCTGCATGATTCTCAATCTTCACAGAATATTAAAATGTCAGCACCTCAAGCACTAGGTGAGAGTGTGTCAGACTAAATGTCTTCTAATGCATGGTAGACAAAAGGTTGATGAGAGACAATTTGTCTTCCATGCACACATGGGGGTTAACAAGTAGTGATAGGCAGGTGTGTCTCATCTCTAAACCTGAAGCAGCTGCTAATGAAAAGTGAACAAGTGAACTCACCTTGCCTGTCACTATCCAAGGTGCTGATTAAGCAACAGCATGACCTGGAGTGTGATATTGCTTTTACAACAGTTCTTTAAACAAAGCTTATTATCATTAATTTCAGACAACCGGTGATTTTGTCTTTTATTTGTCTCCACTAAGAAAAACAGTTCCCTTCAGGATTCCACTACCAAGTGTTGCCAAGCAACACATAAACTGTTTCCCGACTGCAGGCTAGCTAGCTACTTTGAGGTTTGCACAGACAAATTCAGCTTACTTTCATCCCAATCGTCCTCCTCTGATGACCGTTCATAATTAAGGTCAAATTCATCCACACTCTATATCAGCACTCATGGAATGCCTCTTGTACAATCAAATTCCTTGACCGGAACTAACTGTTGTTTAATGTGTAATAAGTACTAACCATAAAAGTGTAGTGTATTATACAGTCTACAGTATGTTAAAAAAATAATAATTCTAACCCTAAAATCAACATACTACATTCAGGACACAATGAAACTCAGACTAAAGTGTAATATTAACATATGTTAATATTATTATTATTGTTAATTTGTTCATATTGTTAATATTGTAGTGATATTATCTAACATCCCATTGTTTACAGTGATTGGTTATACCATCATTAGATCATCATCACCAGCTCAAGGAATGGCCTCTCACACTACTACATGTAGGAAAAATCTATTCAATCAAACACAGAAAACTGGACATTTTTCCACAGCCATCCTGGCATTTTTGCTATACTGAGTATGGTAAAAAGCAGATTACTAAACCATTTTCAAATTCAGTATACAAAGCAGGCGACTGACTAGCAAGTGTATATCATGGCAGAGTTTTGGACACGGCAAGATTACTCAACCCTTTTCAAGTAATCTTCATTGATGTGTAGTGGGTCTCACTGCTGAGTCATAGTGGATTGGCAGACATTTATTTAAAATGTCATTGAGCCCTGTCAAATCCTCACAGGATAGTGATAGAGACTATTGCAAATACCACAAGATGGACAGGGATTCACGCAAATGTCCTGAGAAAAACAGTATTCCTCTCCGCCCACACCTATCCCCAACCACATTCTAATAAATTACAGCAGCATTCATTTTCTGTTTGTGTGATCAACGGGACAGACGGCTATTAGCGTTACCACTTTGTAGTCTTAGTTCCCCAGAGGAATTATCATTGAATGAAGTATCAAAATAGCTTCCGTTCCTCCCACCCCAATGACTTCACATTCATCAATGGAGGAAATGAAATTAGACCCCTGACAACTTGATAATAAGGATTTGGTTGGAGAATAAAGAACATTTTGGGGTTATAATGAGTTCCCATTATTTATAAAGCAAAATTATAGAAGGCGGTGTGTAAAGGAAAAATTAAGTGAAGTGTACAAACCCTCTTTTGTTATGATCGTGAGGCAGACAGAAATAATGGTTGAGAATGTGTATTGTTGCTACTCTGTACCAGACCAATTTAAAGGAACAAAACATTAATGTTCAATAACATGTTTGTACAGTATTTGTTTCCATACATATGTTTTAGCCCACATTTTCAAGCAGTGTCTGAGCTAGGCAGTCCAAAATTTTTAATTAGGCGTTTGTTCAAAAACATGGACTTCTTCTTTGGGTCCAACTTGTGACAGCAAAACAACATTGTTAATTATTTTTGCAAAGTTTCAAAAGATTTCAACATGTTATTTATTTGTTTCTTCCCCTGATATCCAAGAGCCTTTGCTTCATCTTGTCGAATGCGGTCTATGCATATGTATGGTTTGAAGTTGTTTGGCTTTCTCAATATGTTTATTTTTAAATCTTTTTTTAGCTTTACTCATAATTTTGTGTTATTCCAAAGTAGATTGTCTTGATGTTCGAAATTATAATGAGATTTATGTTTCTAGGACACCATCGGAAATGAGGCTTTAGTCTCAGTAGGATATTTCAAGCACTCATCTGCTGTTTCCTTTTTTTTTTTTTTTGAATCTAATAACAAAGCAGAAGATGATAGACAGGAAGAAAAGAAACAAAGGAGATTGGAGGCTTCATTTGAGTGCTTGAGTGCTGAACAACCAAACAATAAAAAAAAGAGAAAAAAAAAGATTAAAACTTAACAAAACCTTGAGAACATATCCTCACAATATGCATGCATTCCTTGGAAAAAGACCAAAACTGAGTTTTTTTTTTGTTTTTATAATTCAGTGAGACTGATAAATGAGACTGTTTCTTACCTGTAATAGTCCACTGGAGAGGGATTGAAAGCAGGAAGCTTATTATTATCACAATTAATTAAACAGTGATACACCGATGAGCAAATACTAAAAAATAGGGATTGTTTAAAGTGTGTCTGTGTTTTGACAGTCATTGTGTGCAATAAATCCTCTGTTTATGGATGTGGTGTTTTCTGTTCTGGAGGTCAATTTTCAATGTGCAGGTCATTTTCTTTGGACCTGCAGCCACCTGACCTAGCTATTTTGAGCCAATCCACACCCACTCTAGATGTAATGCTGAAAACATAATGTTCTGATCCTTCATAGGTAACTTCATAAAAATTAAAATGTGGCTGTATTTTTAACCTTGACCTGTACTCTACGGATTTTAAGTCAAAGAGCAAGTGAAACCAAAACGGTATGTTAGCTTAGCCAAGAAAAGATAAAAGTTTTGACTAGCAAACGAACCTCAACCCATAGATTATTCTTCAAAACAGAAACTCAAATCTATTTATTTATAGATTTCAGCTATAAACCTTGTTTATAAGGCTTAGTGGGTCTGTAGCAACACTGATCCTGGCAGTTATCTCACACACAGGCCCATTTACAAACAGTGATTTGAGATGCAAGAAAAAAATCTATAAAATTCAATAATAATTCAATAAAACAATGTGTAGCATGAGGGAATGGTGTAAAGTCACAGACTGCCCTACACTAACAGACAATGCCACCATTTATATACATGAGGTCAGGTCCTCAGGATTAAAAGAGAATGTAATAGGTTGCTGTGATGTGGGGATCTGAGTGATCTGAAAAACAATTAGATTAATGTACAAGTACAGAAGCTGTAGGCACACAACAGCTCCAATGCATATACACATATGGTATGCACAATGCTTTTTTTGTTTTAGGAGATGTACAGTAGATGTTTTATGCGATTGTCAAGAAATGATTTTAGTTATACGACTGAAGCACTGAATTATACATGTTTTGGTAGGTCTAAATGGCAGTGAATGCTGTACAATACTGTGCATTTCTGGATGTCCATAGTAGCCAGAATAATCAAAGTCAAATCATTTTTTGTGGCCATTTGGGGGTGTTGTGTCAAGGGTTTGAGAGCTACAGCTACATGACCAGGCTTTATAAATTCAACTGTAGTTGCTTTGTGTTTGAGTTGCGTTGAATAGTGGGGCATGACTTCCAAATTTCAGTCAATTGCAACTCTGAGGTGATCATCAAATCCAAGAATGCCAAGTCGATACTTATGTCCTTGTGGAGAATGTTCTTTACAGTTTGAGATATATATCAGATATGTTACATGATATATAGATAAGACGTGCAGATGTCAGCTCTGTACTGTTGACTATAGTGCTGTTTAGATGTGATGTGTTGTTCTCACAATGAATCTTGGGGCTTCACATTTATTCTTGCTGGTAAAGTCACCATCCGATTCATCCTTGGCTGGCAAGTTTAATTCTGGGATCTTTATCTGTCCTTCCTTCCTTGGTTTTGGAATCGTACTTTAGATTTTATGCTAAACACGTCATTGAAGACACAGGAACGCATATTGAGAAATAGTGTGAGGGAATACACTTACGCTAATTCACGTAAATTAAGAAAGCTGAGTAATGTTGCAAGAGCAATAATAATTTTGCACCAATTTATTTTGATCTTTTCACACTCCATCTAATCTCCTCCATACCATTCTAAACCATGCTCAATTCATTATCCTTGGCTGTGTATATTTCTCATCATCTTTAAGTGCAAAAAAAAACACAAAAATAGAACAACCAAAATAAAAGAATTGCCACACTGTGGAGGTAGCCATACACAGTTTGATACAGTCTCACCAAAAAATTGTGAAATGAGTATAAACTCTGAAATGCAAATGAAGTGTTGCAGACACAAATCATGTTAAGATTATGTTCCTTCATCATGAAAGGATTATGTGACAACAGCACAATTTATAGCACCATTACTCCAATAAAATGCAGAAAAAATTATGTTTCTCCAGCAGTCTCAGCACCAGACCAGCTCATATCTCATTACAACAACCTATTCTACACTACTGGTGGATGGTCAACCCCAGAAGAGTCCATCTATGGAAGAGATTAGTGCCAGCAGAGATTGTATTTGAATTGCATACATTTTAATTTGTCATTGTCATATTGAACTGTTGAATTCAAACTCATTTGTTAAACAAATAATTAAAATAAATAAATAAATTGTAAAGCACAATTTGAAATTGAATGCAATGGCTTGAAAGTGAATGTGATTATTATTGAAATTTATGATTCAAATCGAGAATTCAGATCGAGCTCTCTGACGCACATCTGGGCACTACGCGTTTTATTCCCTGAGTGTCGACTAGAAGGCTGCCAACAGTGGGCTAACACAATTCACTTAGCCGATCACAAGCCATGTGGCGCTGCGCCTTGCTTATCTTATCAGCTAATGGTCGAGTCTTATTCTCCCCATTTGCAAAATATGCAGGACAAATCAGTGAGAAGTACATGTGTTCAAACTATGATCACCAAATAATCCTTACCACATCAGAGCAAGTAGTGAGAGGGCCGATACCCAGGACTGATACCCTCCTGAAACATGTAGACACCTGCTCAGAATCAAAGAAATTAAAATGTGGCAACAAGTACCTGCGCTTAGGGAAACTAAATATGACCAAATACACTGCCTATGGCAAATTATTCTGCATTAGGAAGTAAAGTTACATTAACTTCACGAAACTAGCAATCATATGTGTGCATTGACCTTCTACACACCTCTAAGCTATTGATATGGGATACACCAGACACTTGTCACTGGAGCCACCTAACTGGAAAACGAAATAATTGGCTTAAGTCAAAAGCAGCTGCACAAACTAAAATGTTGGTTGCTAATCCGCATACCTCATGTTGAGTAGTTCCAACCTCATGGGAGCTGATGATGATGAAATCACCACTAAAGAATTTCAGTTTTCCAGGAAGTAAAATTCATTAGATTTTGATATAAGAATTCAATAAAGTAAATTTTGGACATTTTCTGGTATAAATTGTCAAATAGGTGTATGGTATGAGCTAAAAGGGCAAAAAAAGTCATTTTTCATTTCAGTGTGACCTTAGGGGGAAATGTTGCTGAGACTCCTGCCTTGCAAGCACAGACCAAAGCAGCGAAAAGGGTGTTTGGGTGAAACCTGGAAGTTTTATAAAGGAAGTGGAGTTGCTAACAGGAAGACCTGCCTTAACCTGGCACTGATTGGGTCTGGCAGAAACTTCACTACTTATCACAATGGGCACACACCTATTCTCTGAATTAATGCCTAATTTACATGTTGTGCAGCCCAATAAAACAGCAGCATCAAAATATATATACAGAATATCTACATGGCTTTCTTATGAGCTCTTTGGGAAAAAAACAAAAAAACAAAATATATCTTAACATGTCAAGAGATGAGGAAATATACATGGACACTGTGCATGCAAATACAGTTTTTCCTTCATTATTTTTAAGACACTAGTTTGTGTAATGCTATCAGTGGTAAAAAAAAACTTTTTTACTTTCAAACTCAATCACTCATAAAACAAAATAGTATTTTGGAACATATTGGACAACAATATTGGAACAGTTCATGTTCAATACCATGCTTTTAATGTATGCAAAACTAAAGGCAACTAGTAAATGCAGGTGTTAGATAAATGCTGTGGATTAAAAGGTAGTTTTCTTCTTTTAAAGTAGAGTGGAGTACAAGTGTAATGGAAATAAAACCTGTACAACTGACTAGTAATGAAGTATGACAACTCAAAGTAGGGGGCTATAGACTGCAGCATTAGTGGCTGTACAAATGTCACAAATGTTTTGATATGATATATTCAGTGAAAGTATAGCTCCTCTTAACATGCAATTATAATGTATCTCAAGTGCCAAGGTAAATTCTAAACATTTCAACCTGATTTGACTTTAATTCTATGGAAAAACCTTGAACCATGAAAACATTTTTTATTGCTACAAAAATGCAAAATCTTTTCCTTCTCATACTGTTACAAAATGAACATCTTCCCTCCAAGGTGTTTGGCCATGTGTTTGAATTAAGATGCCTCAGGGTAACTTCAAGTCCTGGGGCTTTGGAGAAATAGCCCAGTATAGCAGATGTTAATGAAACATATATTCAACACTGAATTATGAAAAGGAAATAGCAAGGAGCATATCGAGTCCCTGGACTGAATGTGAAGCATCTGTAGATGAAGACCTTGCTACCACCTTGAAATGTTTTGTCTGTAGGAAAGAGTAAATCTTATCTACATACCACATCAGTCTACTGGGCTTCTTTACTCCATGAAAAGGATAGTTCCTGGATTTGAAATGTGCGTTTACAAGGGCCAGTTAAGGATGAACATTCTTTGCTTGACATTGTAAATTAAAGATGCATCTTTTTCCCTTAATATGGCTGTGTTTTGTTTTTTCATGTGTTACTATAACACAGCATATTTCTTCAGTAGATCAAACTACAGTAGAGCAGAGAAAAGCCATCTGCAACCAGCTTTGCCTAGAGTCAAACATCTTGAGTTGCAGATGGGGAAGGTGCTCCTCTTGCGGTGCTAAATAGAAGTTTCCTATGGAGTTGCAGAGGGAGGTTGTGTCCCATCCACCCTCTCCTGAAGTCTATCTCTTTGTTACCATTTAGTAATTTGAGTAATCACAGCCTTAATGGACTGATCAGCACTGGTGTCATGCAGTAGAGAAGCTGTGGACATTGAGTTTTTTTATGTATTGCATTTCTGCTATGAGGCAATCGATCAGTGTCTCCATACTTTTACATTTACACAGTTGCAAATGTAATCATATGGATTCAAAGCCTGTTAGTACAGCAGGCAAACTGTTATGCTTGCATAATGAAGCATAGCATTAAGTAGTCTTTTTGCTCTTATTGTAATTGGGCCAAATGTTCTTTCTATTTTAAAGGACCGGTTATTGCTAGAGATACATTCCAGGCTCCCTGCTTCCTCTGTTTAACATCTTGGTCTGGTTGCCTCTTCAATATTTATGAGACACATTTTCTACCATACATACATTGAGATCTGTTCATTTTTAACCTCATGTTGCACTTAATGATTCTAATTCTAAGGCTGGTCAATAAAAAAAGTGCCCAGCAATGCTTCAGAATGCGCAGAGGAAGAAGAAGATGCTAATAGAAAACCAATCTTTGATTCAAAAGTTCCTGAAGGAGCCCATTCTGTCGATCCGCTGCCCCTAAAAGCAAATGTTACTGCTCTGCCTGACGAATTATTAATCACATCCGCTCAAATATTTTCTCATCCTCTCTCCTGCATGGGCCTCTGTTTCATTTCTATGGCAAGCACGGGCTGCCATTTGCAGACTACGAGTGCAAATGTTAATTTGCCCCGTGCGCATTTCTGTGCCAGAGGAGCCAGAGGAGCCATAGGGCTGGGAGCTAACATAGTAGGGAAGGAGGAGGGGGGAGGATTTGACTTGGGTATTTACATAAGGTAATGTGATTGAGTTGTTCCCATAGAATTATGCTATACCTCAAAAACCCAAGGGTGAGGTGAAGAATGAGAGATACATGTAGTTTGTGTGTGTGTGTGTGTGTGTGTGTGTGTGTGTGTAAGGGCAGACATGTGAAAGAGTGACAATTCTGGCCTGTGAAGTTCAAGTGTCACAACAAGCCTTGCTCTACACCCAGCAGCTCAGAAAGGCCCCTCACCCACACAGAAATATTCTGCTCAAGATTATATGATAGTTTAACAGGCTCTTGGTCTTCCAGGCCACAGATGGTGCGCGTTCAGCTACAGTGACCTGTGAGCCTGTCTAAAGCAAACTGCCGTTAGCGCATGAACATTTACAAGTAGTAAGTAGTTTGGACTTGACTGTTTTCCACAAAAGGGTTAGCTGGTGATCAGACTTACATGTCTAATACTGTACACTGAGATACAAGATGATCTATAGTTGTCTCTCTTCAACAATATTATCCAAAATTACCCTACAGTTTTAGACATTTTTGGAGTATTCCCCTTTCACTGCCATTAGGTTATGCTTGATTTTTCAGGCTTTATAATCAGCTATTGCTCTTATGCGCAACTACAAGTGAAAGAGATTGTATCCTAATAAAATGCTATAAATACCTTAATGAGCTTCGGTGGTAAGCTTTACTCTGAAAATCATTTTTCATTCATTCACAAAACCCCAAAAACTCTGGCCTATTTGCAGATGGGGTGCAATGCACAGTAAATGCTTTCTATATACTGTAGGAAGAGGTGGTGCTAGAATGAAAGTTTTCTACCAGTATTTAAGCAACTCTGTTATGCTGGACAGGTAATGAACATTAGAGGATTGTGCTGTTCCCCCCATTTCAGACACAGGGACTGGCACTGGCACATTAGAGATGGACAGTTCCAAAAGGTCGACGTGATGGATTTTGGACTTGGATAGCAATCTTTTCCCACAAACTGAATGGGTGTCTCATCCAAAGCGAAGTGGTTTTACACAGTAGAAAAGAAAAGAGGGAAGGAGGGAGGAAAAACAGGTCAGTTGTTGACATGGACGAATGGGGATACCGCACAACAGCATACACCATAGTGACCCAGATAGGACCCAGTCCAGAGCTGGAGCACACACCTCCATATACACTAGAATAGAATAGAATAGAATAGAATAGAATAGAATAGAATAGAATAGAATAGAATAGAATGTATAAGATAAGTATATTTTAAATGTACGCATAGATTAAAATATGCACCCAAAATATGCATATTATCATGAGTGCATTAAGTGTGTGTTTGTGCAAATGCATGTGTGTGTGTGTGTGTGTGTGTGCCTGTGTGTGTGTCTGTTCATGTGCATGTATGACTGTGTGTCTGTCTTTCCTATATGTTTGTGTCTTTTCAATCAACTCAACAGAGAGGGAGTGAGACTGACATGTTCACAGGCGAAAATTTGAGGTTTGAATGCTTACTTAACAAGTATTTGGGAAATACAAAGACATTCAATCCTACAATCTGAGGCACTGCCCTGCTTTTTCAACCACATGGTGGTGCTGGCGGACTGCTGACTGTACACCATCAACAGTTTATCTCTCTCACACGCCGCCTGCCTTACTCCCTCACCCTCTCATTCTCACTCCCTCCCACTTTCTGACTTATCATTTCCCCTTGCTCACTTACTCCCGCTCTCCTTCCTTAACATAATGTGAGATGAGGTGAAGTGTTATGGCAAATTAAGTAAAATTAAGACAAGAGAACAACTCTACTCACCTCTGTCGCGTGTGATTTCATTGCACAGCCACTGACGGAGCCTTGACTGTGCTGTCCTTGGAGATGGGTGTTGATGACAGACTGCAGACCATGAAAGGAGTGGGAGTGTTGCATCCAGTGGAGGTGGAGGTGCCTGCGCAACACATTACCATTCACCCTCTATGGTTTGTTTTGTTCTCGTTCCCTTTTCACACTTTGTCTGCTATTTTTTCCTCCCCCATTTTTTCATATCCTTTCTTTGGCTGTGTGCCCCCACCCCTCCATTCTCTCCCTTTGTCCTTCCAGCTCCCTGTCTCTCTCCACACTTCAGTGTGGGTCTTGTCATTTGCTGAGGTCTTGAAGTCTTTTCCATCTTTCCCTCTTCCTCAATTCCGCTGTTATCTCCCCTACCACCTTTTCACCAACATCTACCTTTTCCTCATTCTGCCAACCTCTCCCCATGGCACCTGTCTAATTCTCCTTGTACCCACTCTATGGTGCCACTCATAGCTTGCTCCTTCACCCACCCCCTCTTCCTTCCCTGGCTCTCTCTGCCCTGGCAGTCTGACAATTGTTGGAGCATACACTGCTAAGCAGTTATCACCAGCTCACAGAGAGGTGTGTGCGTGTGCATGTGTGTATGCGTACATGTGCATGTTTGTTAATAATAGAAAGAGAGTGTGTATAGACAAGCATGCGTGTCAATGTGAGTATGTGTGTGTTTTTTCCATTTATATTGCTGTGTACAGCTCTTGTGTTCACTAAAACAATACAAACAATGTGTCAGACAGGTTTCTATTATATTTGGGCTTTGTATGCCTCTTCTACTATAGTGTAATTTTTTTTTGCAACAATGAGGGGAAAAAATGATACTGAAAGGCTGCAACTCCTCTTCTACCCCTGCCAAACATCCCCAGTGTCTAGCTGCTCTGGATCCATATAAAAGGCACTAATTTCTTTGTCTTCAAGGATTTTTTTCTAGTTTTGGTTCCATCTGTCACTGGGAGGAGGTTGAAAGAGAAGAAGAATAAGCCCAGCTGGAAGCCTTTGTCTATTGAAGGTAGATCACGTTGTAGTAAGACCAGGACAATGCTTCTCTGGCCTTATGGGTAGTGGAAGAAGAGGGACACAGGCCAGGCCTCAGACCCCCGGAGCCAGACATGCCAAACAATCATCCTGCAGGCAACACATTCAAGGGGATTTGATTTGTCCCCCTTGATACCAGTTTAATCATATTTCGAAACAGGAAAAATATAGATCTTGCCACTATTCACTGTCTGCTTAGCAATGGATTAGATACATTTATGATGATATATCTATCTACTGGCTTTTCAAAATCAGTTCTGTTGGTCAGCTACAAAGTCCTTCATAAAAGAGGTTATAGCAAACATAAATTATATTTTGTATAGTCCACCCTCTTATAATTTGGATGATTTCATCAAGGCATGAGAGTATGAGGAGTAAAGAGGAAATAGAGTAGGGGGAGCTCTGGTGGGATGTACTTCTTATAACCAGAACATGTGGTTCAAAAAGCAGGGCTCTTACCAATTATACCATGTATGGGCTCATGAATGAATAGATTTTAGACAGGGGACTGGATGTGACACTTACCTCTGGAGATATCAGACTATATGGTCCCACAATGTTGCAATTAGAAAACACTAGGGAAGTCATGATGAAATGGTTGCCTTAGGAACAGTGACAAAGAAAAGATTAGAAAAGGTTTAGAAAAGATCTGCGTGTAGCCATCAATTGAGACACTTAAAAAAATCATGAAAAACTTGTAATATATAGCAATTATTTTCTCCCCATAGGAGGGAATGTATGAAAGGACTGTTACTTTCATACCCTGACTGCCTCCCTGCCATGATGGTGTGACTTCTACAAGAAAAGTTCTATAAGACAAGCTTTTGCAATGCTGGGATCAGGACCAAATTCACAATATCCACACTCTGCGTGAGTCAGCTGTGAGTGCAGTCCCAGGTTTTGGTCAGACCTCCTCAGCAGGGACCAGAAGATATTTGGATGAGTTTATTTGTTTCACTATACAGTTTGTGATAAAGCTGTGAGATTAGAGTCAATACTATACAATATAAAATGTTGGATTGCAGATTCTGTAGCTGTGGCAATTTACCTTTCACCTTAGAAAGGAAGGTAAAGCTACAGATTCCAATTTAAATATAGTGATAGTAAATGCAGGCATGGCTTACTGTAATCATTCAAGACTTTAAGCAGAATAAAATGAACTGTACTGGTTGAATATGACATACACACTCCAGAGAAGTAAGATAAGGTCAACTTGTAGCAAGAGAAGGCCAACTTACTCCACTCACTCAGAGTGTATAATAGCCCATAGCCCTGGCTTTGTTGATTAGACCTTTGGTTTGACTTTGTATGGTGTTTTCAAATATTTATGTTAAGTGATAATTCAGTTCCACTGTGTGTGGATTGTCTGCCCTACTGGAGACCCACTGTGCTTATGTAGTTTTGTAAGATGATCTTATCAGAATGATTTGAAGTATTTAGACTAGTCATTGGAAAGATAATAGTATTTATTTTTATGGGTAAGATGATTGTAGTGCATCAATACAATTGGTAATGGCAATGTATTCAGCAAGAGAAGGGTATCTGCCATGCCATCTCAGATCCTTTAGCCACCCTTGGGGGGTGGCTTTGAATTGCCTAATGGACAGGATGTCTGTCTGTCTAAAAGAAGGGAACAGTTTTCCTTGTCAATTACATCATTGTTTTTACACAGCTACAGAACAAGAGCATGCAACTATGGCAGAGGGAAACTTATTTCATCAGAATTATAAAAAAAGAAATATAGAAAGTGGTGGGGATGAATGCAAAAGAAACAGCATCGGAGAAGTGTGTCTTATTCCCCCTACTCTGCATAACTTACAAATTATCAATGTTTTTATTTTCCTCTCACCACATATTGGTTGGAGGGCCCAGGAGACCTATTAAGGAACCGAGGGAAGAAAAACACCAGATTTCATCTGATTCCCCCGAGGTTGGAGTCTTACAATGTTAAGAACACTTATTGGATAGAGTCCATGGCGATACAAAAGTTTGAGTGTAAGGGTTTTTTCTACGGTATTGATCCACTTAGCATTCATTCTCCCTTGTGTCTGTGGCAAAAGTGCAAATTACCCGGGAATAAACTAGCCATTGGTATGTTTTGCTACAGAGCAGCTTCTTCGGACAGCTGTTGCCATGGTGTTTAGTCTTTGCAGCTGTATTGTAATTGAGGTCTCTGTTAGACATTGTAAAACCGAGTTTGATGAAAGTAATTTTATCCCCTTGCCATTCCATCACTCCAGAGAGCGCCTGACTTCACTACTTGTGGAATTCTTCAGACAGTGCAGCAGGGGCGTTGTATGCCTTATGACCCATTCACTCCATGCCAAGCAGTGGTAGTAAGACTGCACATGCCCTCTCAGACCTAAAGTGGGTATTTCCCTCTATAAAGCCTGATTTGGGATCCTGAGTTGGGCATTCCTGTGCATCCTTTGTTCTGTGAGAGGGTGCGACAAGCACAGCCTGCCAAAGGACAGCGCTTCCCAGCTAAACTGGCAAGCCCCTGCGTTTGTACTCTGACTGCAGTTTGTGACCAATGCACCGGTCACTATGTAATGAAGTCCAACGGTTTTGAATTGCTTCCTACTCTTCGTTTCATAAAAGGGCAAGCTAAAACATCCTGTGCTTGCTACATCCTGGAATTGCTCTGGTGCAGCACTTTATAGCACTTGTGAAGATTAAGAATCGGGGCTTCCTAAGTGGGCTGTTAGAAAAAACATGTATTGATGCTTCAATAAAAACACAGAAAAAATTGTCCAGATGCACAAGATATGCTGTAATATCTACTTTGTTCAAAAATGGTGTCCTAAACTACAGGTTAGAAGGGAAAATTCAACATTTTAAGTTACAAGGATACAGATGTTGAAATACAACACAATAGGGAGGTGATGTTTGGAAATGTTGTGTATTTTTCTGTCTGTGTCAGAGGTTGAACGCAGATGACTGAATCCTTTGGAAGAGAGCATTTTGCCCATAGGATTAAGATTGGATGGCTGGGTTTAAACCTGTCAAAAGAGCAGACTCAAATCCCTCACTCACAAACACTTTATGGTTCTCACTTGAGGTGCTTGTGAGCAGTGGTGGAAGGAGATATTTCTCTTTCATGTCACTTACTTCAGAAGGCATTCTGCACATCAGCTGGATTGTGGAGGATTTGTGGGGCATTGAGCAAAGAACTGAGATTGGGGAAATTAGTTATCATGTTTTTTTTTTTTTCCACGTTTGTGACGCTCAGTCTTATTACAAATTATTCTTGAATTCCTAGCACAGTGTATAATTTTTGGATTCAAATAAATAAAAAAATGTCTTCATACAGAATATGTATATTTCATTTCTCTTTCAGGAAACACCTTACTTTTATCATGACTCAGATTGGCACCAAGATGTTTAAAGAAATGGGTTGTGCATATGCCATAATGCCACAGTCAATTTGGTTAGGCACAAATGTATTTCATTTTAAACATTTTCAGCCTGTTTTGTAACCTTTGATCCATTCAAAGGATGATTGAGCTCACAAATATTGCTAAGAGTCAAATATAGAAAATAATTAACTTAGGCACAGGACTATTTGTGTGTGGCAATGCTTTTGGATGTATCTATAATATGATGGTGAGCAACCAAGGGGGAAATTGGAGAGGGCATAAAGTAATCATTTACAGAGGAGAAGCTATTGGAGTAGAATTACAATGTCTTGTTATTTTGCAAAATTATACTGTGTTCACACAAAAGAGCACAACTCTTGGGAATTGCTCTGTGTATCATGCAAATAGTATACTGTATAGCTATTTACCAGTTGCTGGCTACAATTTGGAATATCTACAATGTAATGAGTACTGTTTCGAAAATGTTCTTTTACATCTTACAGGTAATCAATTTTCTTGTGCTCACAAATTGGACAGAAACAATCTCAACTAAGTTAGTACTACTTGTTTTACCTGACTGAAAAAAGAAATGTAGATGTAGGGGGATATCAAATTTTTTTTATCACAATATTGTCTCAATACTGTCTCGGGCATCTGGTTTACGGTACACGGTCGGAAAACATCTGGACTCCTGTCTTCGCTCAAGCAATATATTCCTTCCTGCCTTACGACCCTATATTTCATGTCATGAATTATGGGAAAATTAAGAATTATTGGACCACAGGCTAGGATAAAAAATGTTTGTACATCACAGAGAAATACGGTTTGCAGAGTTTGCCCTCTTAAGATGTGATGAAGACAGGCTGGAGAAGTCTAAACATGCCTAAATACAGTATAACGGCTCCAGCTGACTAGTCTGATCACTTGAATAAAAAACAAACAATTAAGACAGTGTTATATAGGCTACTATACCGCCAGGACCCTGGCCAAAAATACAAGCATGTTGAATTTGTCTGGCTTGAGTGGGTGGACACTGAAAAAGTACATTGCCTGCTGTATTGAATGCTTACTCAGAGGCAGTGCCTGTATTTTTGTGCAACTCTGGACATCAATGGAAAGAGCCATGATCGCATTTCCATACTTTGCTAAAACATTTTTTATGCAAAGCTTGCATACAAATTGGTCCAGTTCAAGTGGCGCTCTGTTATCATCTGGCTGGAACCCGCAGTACTGCCAAACAGGTGCAGTAGCATTGTTCTTTGGCAGTAGCCATCTTTCTCATTCCCTTCACCTTCCCTCAGTGGGTGTTTCAAAGTTAGCTGACTCTTGCCTGAGGGGATAACAGTGTAATTAGTGCTCCAGCCACAACTACTAGTGGCATTGTTATGCACTAGGCCTAATAAATAACAAGATCACTGTGGTATTTTAATAGAAAATGGAATGTAAATGTTATCACATTATTGAATATAACACCTTGAACATTTTCAACTATCCCGGTATACCTTAATATTGGTATACCCAACCCTAGCATAATGTGTCAGGTCAGATGGGTGACCTGTATGTTTTCATGGTGAGGTTACCGGGGGTTGTTGTCAAGCACGTGTGTAGTTAGGATCCAAAAAGGGCCGCTTTGCCCTGTCAGTCCAATAGTGCTCCTTTTGAATTTTTGTTTTTTTATATTATATATTATTATGTTATTTTCATAATCTAATACAAATGACAGAATGGCATTCTCTTAGAACAGAGGCAGTTTGATCAAAAAAAAAAAAATCATCCCTTGTTTGGAAAAGTGGTTGCACCCAATCCTCAACTCTCTAGAAAAAAACAAAACAAAAAACATGCTTCTCACTTGGTGACTTCAGAGCACTAGCTGCGCTGAAGCAGTCCTGGTTGATGGGAGTTACTTTTAACACAGGTGTTCATGATGTGGCTTTATGTGTCATTCAGTAAAACCAAGAGACAATTTAATAGATGCATAGTCAGTTTGTCCAGAAAAGATACTCAAGCTCCTTATAGTGGTTTCAATAGTCTTATCAGAATGAAGCAATATTCACGGGAGGAACGAATGCAACATGTATCTGTTTTGGTTGCTTGTTGTGTCTGGTCAGTTTTTTGTCTGCACAATAGTGAATAGTGATGTTACCTTACCTTTTCACCCTCTCAGAAAGTACAGCACCCTGCTCTCAGAGTGCACACCCCCGTCAACTGCAGACTCAGAAAGCAGCTGGTATAGCAAAAACTCTATTACACAAGCAAATATTGCCAGTGACTGCCCATAGCATTTTTTTTTGCTTGTTTCAAGGATTCTTTGACAGATTTAACATCTCAGTGCTGTGTCTTTTTGGATATATAGGTATATTGTTTATGATGTTTTTCCACTGTCCTCCTCACAATATGACCTACAATGTAGTAGTACTGCTGAACTTTGACAAAAGATAAAATTATTTTCACCAATAATAGTACTTAAATTCATAGCAGGTTATTGACTTTGGTCCTGGTTGTTATGGCTTTATATTCGTGGCAATTGTTTAAGGGATGGTGACGATGATGATGAAACTCATGGAAAACTGTTGTACCCAGTGTATCCAGCGAAGAAGAACAGCAACAGGACTGCTTCAGGCAGAGAGGAGAGCTGACAGATGAGACCCATGTGAATCACTTCAATTGCATGTTAGGGAAAAAGTCAACTTGTTGACTCACACACACACACACACACACACACATTGTAAGAGCAGGAGGTATGCACATCACTTTGCAATTAACCTCAATGTGACTGTTCAAAACTCGGTTGGGGAAGGAACTAGCTTTGGACAGCCAAGGTTCTTCAATTTTTCAGTTATTTCAGCATTTCTGCTGTTAACATGGATCATATGCTGTCTTGGCAATAAAAATACAATAAAGGGGCTGTTACCTTAACTCAATTAATTGGCAGAACAGGACTCACCTCCTCATGAACTTGGCCTGGATCGATTCTACCTATTGTTATGATCATGTTCAGATGGGCATTGTCATAACAAAAGAGGTCAGATGTTTATATTGTGGCTTTCCATTTATTATGAATTGTTGCTCCAGAGCCCTGCTGTCCAAATAGGTATTGATTAGGAAGGGCTGCTGGTAGTTGGGTTTGATTATTCATCTGAGGACTTGGCTGGGCAGGATCGATATGGACCCAAGGATGGGAACTACACACATGCTCATGCAATAGGAGGCTTGCAAGTGAGCTTGCAATTAACAACAAGCGAGTAGCATCGCAATATTTCTGAAGGCAGAAACAAGCCAAATAGCTAAAACCTGGCTCATATTTGTCAGTGACAAAAATAACGAACCTGACAAGTTAAGTAAACAACAACAGAATAGAAACACAAACAAGAGCCTATTACCCGTGGAAGATATTGTGCTTGTTCTCTCTTTCTCTGATGCCGGTGGAATAGTAATGGATGGACAATGATGGCAATGGAAGCAATCTCCTCATAGTAAATGAATGTACATCTGCTGGATTGTTTCCCCCAAAGAAATCAAGAGGAAAAACCCCATCAATTAGCAGGCACACACAGAGGTAGGGTGTGATGTGAATGACAATAATCAAAGCCTCCTCCTCTTCCACAGTAGCCTCCGTCAAGCATCCAGCTGCTTAAACAGTCTGAAAATCAGGACCCATCGACCATGCATTCCTTCTCAAAAGAAATGCTGACAAATGAGTGTGGCAAAACATTTGGGCTTGGTTCTCCCTTCAGTGTGTGCATGCAAGTTTGTGTATTTATTTTTGTATGTGAGCACAGTATGTGTATTCCTATGCTTGAGTGTGTTCATGTTAGGACTCAAAAAAATCAAGTGGTACTTGCCCTCTCTGTGCAAGACAACACTTAACCTCAGTAGGGGGCCTGGATGTCGATGGATGAAAATATGGAACGTGTGTGTGTGTGTGTGTGTGTGTGTGTGTGTGTGTGTGTATACATGTGCGGGTGTGTGTGTTTATATATGTGGATCCAAATGGTAAAATGGGCACGGCAAACAGCAGGCGAGCCTAGTCCCACCTGAGAACCCTGCGGAGGGGGTTCCAGATTTGTCTAAGGAAGAGCAGGAGGCCTTATCAAAAGCCTGAGGAACAACAATAACCTCAGCTGCACTCCTCAGAGAGAGAAAAATCTCTCATTTAAGACTACTGCATCTGTTTTTTCTGTTTGTTCTACTTCCATACAACAGAGGCTTTTACTATATTTTTTCAGGGTGAGAAATCGGAAAGAAATAGAAAACATACAGAGCGTCTCTAATTCCACATCAGTCTTACTAGCTTTGTCATGATGTGACAAATACATTATACAATATGCACTATGACAGATGAGGTACAACAGAGATTTCATGCAAATAAATATGTATAGACACTGCATTTATGCTAATCTGTTGTATTACTTAAAGGTGATGGATCTGACATGACTGTTAAATTCTTTGTGGCACCTAAATCCTCATTTTCACATGCATCAAAGTGTTTTGCCTAGTGCTCACATGCTTTTAAAACATTTTCTTAATGTGATGCAAAGCTCAATTCAGTCAAATTTTACTGAAGCTTTTACTCAAAAATAGCTTTGAGAAAAGAGTAATAAAAAGGAAAATGCAAAGCCTACGTCAAAAGTTCAGGACATCCATTGTTGCCTTGCATTCACTGTCTATTACTGCACCATGGGCTCGGAAATATTTAATCCGATACACAGGTTTATGAAATGTATTTTTATGCAGCGAGCATGATGAGAGCGTATTGCACTCTGCATTGCGTCTCTGTTAATCCTTGCAGCATTATTCACCCTAGGCAGAGTGGAGGCTACAGCATCTCGGGCGGATTAGATTGAGAAAAAAAAAAAGGAAAAAGTAAAGTCAATGTCATAGAAGGCCACTCTGTTGTTCAACCTTCAAATAGTTTGCCTGTATTTAGGCAAGGAGCTATGATGATGGCTGTGTGTTTAGTACTAGAACAAAAGAGTTCTACAAAGAACATTAGATAAAACATTATCCTTGTTTGTTGGTGGTAAACCAAGATCCTAAATAAAACTCCTTTT
Organism: Centroberyx affinis; assembly: GCF_046629955.1. Classification (NCBI taxonomy): domain Eukaryota; kingdom Metazoa; phylum Chordata; class Actinopteri; order Beryciformes; family Berycidae; genus Centroberyx; species Centroberyx affinis. The sequence continues at coordinate 50,962 of NW_027279931.1, forward strand.
CTTTAGTTTAGTTTTAATTATACAGTGATAAAAATAGAAGTGAAATGTTTAAAGCTCAGTGATAAAATACAATGATAAAAACAGAGAAGAGAAAAGAAGTACAAATGTGTGCAGGTAAAATAAAAACCCCAATGGGCTGATGAGAACACATCTCATCTCAAAACAAGCAAAAGAAACAAGAGGTACTTCAACATTTTCATCTATAATGTCATACCCTGAAAGTTGATGGTCATCCTCATCTCCTTTGAAGTGCTGCATATTTTCGCCTTTCTTTCAGCCGAAAGAGAGGCAACATACAGTCAGTGTCTTCTTGGCAACTCTTGACGCACAACGCAACAACCAAGGTCAGTTTGGTCTCCCTGGCAACAGTGCAATACATTTGGCACATTGTCAGGCTATTTAATCAAGACTGGCTCTCTGTGTGTCAGATGAACATGGACCTTCCCTTTATCTCTAAAACTGCTGAGTGAGGGGAACACCCTTCCCTAAAAGTGTGAAGGAGAAAGAAGGGGACGAGACGTGTCTTGAGAGAGAGAGAGAGAGAGAGAGAACCGTATAGACTATAGAGCATCAACAGTTATGCTGTTAGAAGTCCTTGACAATGCCTTTGTATTGATCAGACATTACCATGGTCACCCACAGTAAATTCTATTCACAGATGACCGCTGCAACAGAAATGCTTTTGAAAATAGGGCAGCGACAAGAATAAACAGAAACATTCCGCCAACTGATTTTCAATCCACTTAACCTCTCCACTCCTCTCTCTAACGATAACAGCGCAGGAGAAAGGGACAGTGAAACAAGGGATGGGAGGGGAAATAGGGGAGGGGGTAATTTTGCATCCCATCTGTTGACAGTCAAGCATGTTGTTATCATTGTGTACTGCCCTCTAGTTTATCTCCCTCTTGAAGATAGTGGCCCGCTCCTCGTGACTATAGGGCCAGACAACCAATTATCTATGTGCCCTCTATCAGATGTGATTTATATCACTAGGCTGTCCCTTCTCTGCTGTCCCGTCTCTGCCTATGATCAATCATTCCCCGCACAAACACAAAACAGGCCTTAAACAAAACAAACAGTTGAAGCTCTGGATTGGCTGGTGAGAAGACTGAAGGTATTAATCAGCTTGGATTTGGTCTTGTTCATCTTGTTCATACAGCGCAGACGGCAGAGCGTTGACATTGAGAGGGAGCGCAAGGTGGAGGGAGAGTGGGATTGATTTTCTAAATGTTGCCTGCTATGTCAATAATCTAATGGTGAATTTAATTTTAGCAAAATAAATACACTCTTGCAAGCCCTGGCAGCTTAGTCTGTTAATATTTATTTAAAGCTATGAATATTTATGTATCAATAGAAGGAAGGTCTGTTTCTGAGCTGGACAGAGGAAGCTGGATTGTTGTCCTGCATATCTTACTGCAGGTACATTTTAAGCATGTCTGCCAATTTAAATGCATGTTTGGCTCGTTCATTCATAATACTTAGTAATTATATAGTGCTTTTGTAAACCTAAAGGAGCTGGTATACTGTAAGTGTCCATGCGCTCTAATCAAACAGAGATAGAGAAAAAAGGCGATCCACTCCCTCTGTTAACACAGAGTTAACACCAACACAGCAGAGTGCTCAGGTCGGAGGCAGTGCTGTGCTAAAATCTACACTAGCCTTCTATCTGATGAATGTGAATCACTCCAGGTCTCCACCTCTGGACTCTCTGAGAGTCCGCTAGACTCCATAAAGCCTTTGCAGCAGTACAGGTGTAGAGAAAACAACTCCCTCATGTATTTTTGTTATTGTGAGAATGTTGTGAATATTTCAGAATCATGAGGTGATCAATACCAGAAGGCTGGCTGGTTAATGATGTAGAACCTGAGCATCGTCTGAGAGAGTAGAGATGGGGTAGTGTCAGGTTTGTGAGCTCTCCTCTTTCATTAAAGACGTGATCAGTAAGCACAACATGTCTCTCACCCAAGGGCAGTTTTAAGAGGCCTCTTACTAAAGAAACATCTCTCACTTTTAAGAGTGTATAGGTGCAACTGCATGTGTGTATGAGAGAGAGGGGAATGTAGAGGAAGGGAGAAAGTGGATTTTCTCATTTGAAGACTTCTTCTTTTCTGTATGTTTGCATATTTTGTTTAAGTATAATTGACAGATTTTGCTATATTTTTACAAGAAAACATGATTATATGGCTGTATATGGTTTCTTTTCTGGACGCCCGATGTGTCTTCTTCAGTTTGATTTCTAATGAAAGCTTTGTAATGACACCAACCTCTGTGTTACCTGAATCCATCTATTGAACATCTTCTAGTTCAAATAACATACAGTATCTTGTTTAAAGACCAGGCAAGACTTGATCCTGTTAACACACACACACACATGCACGCGCACACGCACTACAACGCAAGGTGAAACGTTGTGTAAGATGCTGTGTAAGACCTTCATGAGTTTTACGTTATAAGAAAGAAAGAAACGTTAACCAATTTGTCTCCGAGAGGTCTCTCTCTGTCTGCCTAGTCCTTTCTCTCTTTTTGTGTTTCTCCCTCATTCTTGCCATTGAAAATGTCTGCAGCCAGTCAAGAGGATAGACAGCACTGTGCTCTCTATTCAAAGAAAGTTTGTGCTGATGAAACACCCCCCCCCCACCCCCCCCCGCCCACACCGATACAGTGGTCAGACACTGGGTTCTGCTTTTTTAAAAATGACAGAGGATATCTGGATAATTGTATGATTGATCCTCTTGTGTTCTTCCTCCACTTCACGGAGCAGGGTTTATTTAGGAATTGAACAGGGAGGGAATCTTAAGACACAAGCTGCTCCAGCCTGTAGAGACACACATGTGCACAGCATGCACACATACAACCCCCCCCCCCCCCACACACACACACACACACACACACACACACACTACAAACTCACCAACTATTTTTGGTGTGGTTGTGCATTGTTGAGTTTGTGTGTATGTGTATGTGTATGTGTGTGGGGAGCGCGTGTGCATCGATGAGTCAACTGACTCTTTCTTGCCCTTTGTCTCTCTGCCACTTCCAGCTCAGAAAGCCAAGGAAGATCACATTAAGTGGGGCTGCTGTAGCGTAGCTGCATTTGGCTGAGTGCTGAGGGAGATGCGGGGCAAGGCATTACTCTCAGTCAGTCCCTACAGGCTTCAGCCGATCCAGAAACAACAAGGCCAGTGTAATTCACAGAGAGCCAGACATCCTCACTTCAATGGTTTGGGGCCTGTTATAAGCTTGTGTTCTCTATTGAGAAAGGACATTGTCAGACATTGAGCAACGTTGTTTGTGTATTTGTGCGGATGTGCACATATTTGTGTGTGTATTTATTTGTGATTGAGAGGGTGATTAGAGAGTTCTTCAGACAGTTCTGTCTCGAATGCTTAAGTTTACATACAATTTGAAAGTCTGATTTTTATTCTTCATCATTCTTGTTTTGATGTTAGATGACAGACAGAAATGATGGGAATATTAAAGGTAAGTGCAATGCATGGGCTGAGACTTGCTGTAATAATGTCTTATATTATGTGTCTTCTGATGTAATGGTAATACACTCATAATCATGTGTTATATATTATGATACCTTATAATGCCTCAGAAACAGCAATTCAATTGAACTGTTCCTATTCCTATGATTATTTACATACAAAATCTATTTAACCCTCTAGACCCCATAGCGCCCGAGAGCGCCCGTTCTATATTTCACTATAGCGCCCAAGAGCGCCCGTCATTTTTAAATCGTTTAAAATGTACCAAAAACTGAAAATCAAGTTATCAGCTTTGTTTTATATATACTTCAAGTTGTCATCGACGAACCGGAACCGGAAAATTTATCTGGTGACACTGAGACGTTTGATTTTCCCCGGGTTTAGTCGTCCTCTACCGGTAGATCTAAAAATGGCTTCGCCGGCTAAGCATTACACTTTTAAAACCTTCTGGAAGCTGTCAGATTGTGCTGTGAGACAGAACCTGACCCGCCGTATGTAGTGGAAAGTTACGAAGACATTGTGAGTTGAAGTCTTTTGATCGAAATCGTTTGCTCTTGCTCGATAAAACAAGACACAAGATCACCTTCACTAAACAGCGAGACCTACCTGGCTCTCACCGCCGTAGACGGACGCTGTTTTCCGGGAGGCGGAGCGCCGAAGAGTCGGTAGGAGGACTGACCGGGTTGCGGCGACTTTTATCCATATAAGTTTGGCGACTTTTATCCATATTTGTTTGGCGACTATTACTGTCTGATCTTATTACTGTGTGGGCTGAGGCGCTGGAGGTTTTGTATGTATTTTGAAAGCTTATGTTAGCCAAGATAGGAAGGATCTGTTTTGTTGTCATACTGTGAATGTTGACACTTCAGTAAGGACACGCCCTGAATCGCCTTGCCATGTATTTGGTACCAAATTAAAGGGAAAGTTGTGTTTTTTTAAATGGAAAAACTTGTGATTGTCAATTTCTTTTTATTTTTGAGATATAGCTGTTTGTTTGGAATGAGCAAGAAAATGCTGATTTAAGTGAGAATTCCCAGTGAACTGCAGCAGCATTCTAGAATTCTACTGGGGTCTAGAGGGTTAAATAAAGGGAAAGTACAAATTCTAAGTTGTTGCTTTTACAAGCAGTTGCATGGCTTGGAAAGATTTTGCTTTATACACAAAAGATTTTTAGGGAGGCAATACCATTAAATTTCAAATATGCAGGCAGTGGTAGCCAAAAGATTAGAGAAGCAGGCTTGTGGCCTGAAACGTGGGAGGGTAAAGTGAATGAGTAATGCTCTCCCCTCCCTCAATGACTGTGGTTGTACTGGGCAGCTCTCAGGTGTGAATGTGAAGTAGGATGTTGCTGAAATGAACAAATGTACTCAGCAGATTATCCCTGGATAAATAAAGGTTAAAAAAATATGCTCAACGCCTGAGCCAAATATAGGTGTCGGACAATACAATGAGTGCTCGAGGGTTTGGACAATTAGACAGAATGTGAAAGTCAATTTTGCATATTGTTCTGCGGCTGACAACTTAACTGACACTGAATTGTCCTGATGCAGTAAACTCCACCTTATGCATATTAAAAGAAAGACTAACTGTCCATAAAAAATAACAAAGAAGTTATTGGCCTGCCTGCTATGCTGTGATGTCACACTGATGTACTGTACATTAGTGCCTATTATGTGACTGTGTTGCCAGACTTTATGCACAATTGAGGCATTACCAAATACATTTATGTTAATATTATGGAGAATCAGTGGGGCCATTCTTGTCAGCTTTTGCTGCCACTACACCTGAAGCACAGAAAGGTGAGAGGTGCTATTTAAGCATTTCTTCTGTTATGTTCTGTTGGTTGATGTCTAAAATGTCTGAAAATGCTTTTAGAGTTAAATGCACCTGAAAACCCCATTTTTTCCTAGTGAATAACTGATTTACCTCGGCTGGCTCAGTTATTGTGAAACACTATAAAAAAGGAGGCACGGTTCTTGCACATTTTCCATTTCGAAATTCCATGCTTCTTACACACTTTTTCTTGACTGGATTTAAAGGTTTTGGTTGGTCCAGCAGTGTGCTGATTATGGCAGACTGGGTTGGCTGACTGTAAAGTATTTGGGCCACTATACTTTTCTGAGTTTGCATGTTCTCCCTCTATTTGCGTGGGTGACTGAGGGGCACCTAATATCTTATTAAGAATAAAATATTTTTATTCATGTGAGGGGCAATGTCATTATGAAAAATGGCTCTAAGAGTTTTCTTGTTTTGTAAATCTGTCCAAGTCACTCTAAATGAATGTTTTAGGCTACGCTAAAAGCCACCTTTCAAACTGATGGAAATTAATGCAAAGAAATCTGACTTGTCTAAGTGGCATCAAAATCAAGTCACAACTCACTACACATGGAAATGTGATGGGATGGTCTAGTAGTGTTTTTAGAACCTGAAATTTGTGTGCTATAAGTATCAGATCAATGATGATCGATGATGCATTGGCAATAATAACTCCCATTATTATGATGAATTTAGTGATCTGGTGGACTCTTGGAATGCTACAGATGTTGTATGCTGTGCAGGCAGTAGGCATGCATATTAATAATTTATAGTGTTGCTGTTGATAAGAGACTGGCTTCAGATTTTGTTAAGCCAAGCTCATAACCAGGTGGCAGTTGGCCACCTTCGCTGCACCTGGTGTCAAATGAAAACTATTTCCCCTCAAGCAATTACATTTAAATTTCAGCTCCTATTCAAATGTCTAAGACTGAATTCTGAAGAATGAAAAAAATATTTCCAGCTCATGATAATTCCACATTTTATCTATTTAGTTAATAAGTTGGTGGTCCACATATTGGACTGGGCCCACTCTGCTATTTGCCATAACTGCTGTAGCTACATGATGTCCTTCCATATTTCTTCAGCACAACTCTCGGGGAAACCAGGACTTTAGCAGTATTACTGTGTGTGTATGTGTGTGTGTGTGTGTGTCCGTCTTGTCTGTCTGTGTGTGCCCGCATGAGAGAGAACATATTATTAGAGACTAATCCTTTTAGCCAGTTTCTCCACTCTTGCTGTACAGCATCTCTCATGGAATATGCCCAAAGAGTGATACTGCTATTACCATCCGAACAAATGGGTCACAGGGCCTCATGCTGTCGCTTAGAATACTGTACAACCTACTGAGACACAGCCAGTGGGGGGATACCTCTTAACATCCCCTCCAAGCCCTGGGCAAACCCCACAGGTAACTCAGCAGTTTCACCCCGAAGAGGGAGAGCACACCTCGAGGGAGAGGGGGGTGGGAATGTTCCTTAGCCTCCACCACGGGGTAGGTTTTTCTTGCCTCATCAAAGAGCCTCATCTTGCTCTGCTTTCCCTCTTATGAAATGTCTGCAGCCAGAAAGCCCCATCAGACACTGCACCACTGGCTCATTCCTAAGGGGGTTATACATCAGCAATCAGGTCAAGCAGCTGTTCTTTATACTGTAAGGGCCGTATATTACTTTCTCACTGCTATGGTCGTATACTATGCCATGGAAAAATTTACAGCAACACATATTTACAGCAATTCTGAAGAGATTCTGAAGACCATTGTGTAATTGTTTGATAGAAAGTAGAGAAAAAGAAAATGGCCATTAGAATTCCGCTGGCACCGTCCAGGCTGCGTTTCTTAATCCCTGTCTCAAATCTGCTAGTTTTTGTTGTTGTTGCTGTTGTTGATATTTTTTGGGTTTAATTCTGTTGCAGTCCCAGCTGATCCTGAATGGCTTCAGCTACTGTTTTGCTGCACTGTTTGTTAGACTCTCTTGTGAGCTTTAGACTAGAATTGCTCTTTTAAATATACACAAGTAACTGATTAAAGTGTTTTATTTCCACTGAAGTGTAATTCATAGAATAAGTCAGAAAATCAGTATTTACTGTGGCAGATATAATTTCCGTTTTTCAATATTACTAATTCCAATTAATGTAACAGATATGACACCAAAGTGTTGGAATAAAAATAGAGAAATTATATTGCTAATAATTCAGGGATCATCAAAAGTATCATGTAATAAGGCTGCAGTTAGAGACAAATTAATTTTAAATGTCAATTCTTTATATAAGTGCTACCAATTGCAAGGTTTAGCAAGGTTTATCCATTCCCTATTACCTGTTAGTGACAAGATTAGAATATCATTAAAAACCATTGGGACTTATAAATCAAGCCAGATGTGAATGAATTTGAATGCACTGCATGAAACCAGTGTAGTGCAGTGCTATGGTTTTTGATATCGCAAGACATACAAATATATCATGGTTTCCTGAAGGCATAATGTACAGTACACAATTTAGACAATAAAAAATATGTCAGACATGATGGGCAAAGATATATTTGCATGTATTATTTTTTACTTCAGATATATGAAGTTGCACCAAATATCATCTAAAAGATCGCAGTAAGCACACACAGCAAAGTTAGCAAAACAGAAGCTTGCTAACAAGATACCAAGTCTGACCCATGTTCATGAGGGAAAAGAGATTTGTAGATCCCAACTGAACCTGATCAACAATAAACTAGTGATTTGTTGTTCCCCAATCCCTTTACAACACCCACAACTTTAACCTGAACCAATCACTGTGGCCCACATAAATACAGAGGTAATCAAACACTAGGGAATGTACACCCATCAATCCCGCACTAGTTGTGATTGGTTTAAGAATTATTAACGATTTAATTGAAAAAGGCTGAAATTTCTTTGTTAATATTTCACAAACACAATTTCATTTTCAATAACATGTCTTTTTTGTAAGCATAGTTCTAACAGTAATCAAATACCAGCATTTTTTTTTGTAATATTCAAATGGAAAATATCTCAGTCTAGAATGAGACTCTTCATATAAAGCCTCTAAACCCTTTTCTCTGCCTTTATTTCCACTTAAAAGTGGCTTCAACCAGACCTTTCCTCTGTGCTGGTACAGTGCTAAAATGAAGTGAGGAGAACGGTCATGCTACATGAGACTGCTAGCTAGCTAATGAGGCCTATGATTGGATGAGCAAATATGGAGACAAAAGTGATATGAGCTGAGCATGCACAGCTAAGATAGCATTACAGAATCAAATGTATTAAGCTTCTAAAATATATTTGAACTCGTGATTTATTCATAAACCACAGCTTTCACTCAACATTTAAACATAGGCAAAACAATATCCCTTATATCACTTATATCACTCATGGATAATTCAGTGGCAAGAATATCTATGTGGTAAGAATATCTATGTAGTAGTCAATCATATTCATAGACAAGTGTGGTGACTAATTCAAAATCTTGACCATATACCATATGGCAAGAAGCAGCTGGTCAGAAATGGGCTTTGATACAATGTCTTCCTTGTTGAGTATATACAATATCAAACCAGATATAGAGTTCACTCAAAAGTTTTAAAAGTTTCACTCAAACGTTTTAAAAGTTTCACTCAAAAGTTTTAAAAGTTTCACTCAAAAGTTTTTGTGGTTAAAATTAAGTTAGTACATCTCACACATGGACCAGTCCATGTCCAAACTCACCATTTCCCTACTGCACAAGCACTGCTGTCAGGACCCACTGCTCTAGCAGGCCAAATTTTGAAATGAGACCGATACGCAAATCGAACAAACCCAACAAACCCAATAAACAGTGTTGTATGATACAGAATTGTGACCCCGTATATAAGGATTATTTGGTCCACCATTGATGCTGTTGCACACCAGTGTATTGCTGAAATCGAATAATCAACCTTACTGGCACTGAAATTTTTAATGGGTATCAAACAGTTTTGCTGAAGATATAAAAACAAAATGTCAATGTCCAAGCAAACAGATTCTTCTATTCATACAGAGGTCTCTGCCTAGGGTCCCTTATTTATTATTTGAAATGATTAACATTGTTTTGTTTTGGGTTTTTTTTGAGGGGCTTGGAGTCTGTGTATATAATAGCTAATAACAAATGAGCAAGTACACGGGTTCTCCATCATAACTGTGAGGATTCCCCAACAGGTAGAAAAGCCAAACAGCCCATATATTTAGAGTGCAAGTGTAGAGTGTTGCTGTTTCATACACTGAAGGATATACTGTGTATTGTAGAAAAATGTTTGCCTCCAGGTGTAGCATTTTATACCCCACAGCAGCATTCATCAGCAAAGGGGAATGTGAATAAATCTCTCTTACAGGTGCGCAGAGAAGCTGTACCAAAAAGCAAAATGAGATTTCTAAGAATTTGGGAGCAAGATTCTCACTGTATTTTAACAAGGGTGAAAAGGGAAACTTGTTTTCAACAGCCATATGTTGCTGGTATATTGCTTTTGGTCTGGTGTTGGTGATGTGAACATTGGTGATCTTGGGATTTTTGACATCCCACTTTGGAGGCCCAGCACTCATTTCACCTATTACCATCATTACAATAATTCTAAATTACTGTATTTGCATCTATTACCATCATTACAGTGGCCTATCCATTGGTGTCTTCAAATTAGCTTAATTGTCTATTGGCTATTCATTGTTTAATTGGGTGAGCATCAATGGAGGGGCTAGGCTATAATGCCACTGGCATTATAGCCTAGTGATGGCAAGTGATACCTGTACATATAGGTCTGTTGTTGTTGAAATTATTCACCTATTGTCAATTATTATTGTCATTATTCGCATATATATATATGTGTGTGTGTGTGTGTGTGTGTATATATATATATATATATATATATATATATATATGGCTACAGCAATAGGCTACAGCATTTGAAGAGGGCTCCTTTGACACAAGTATAGGAAATGAACAAAGTTCAAGTTGATGAGTAGTTTGTTATACATTATGATAATCCTTTTAGACATGCTCTGCTGAAACAAATATATTCCTGTTGTACTTGTTTGGATTTGTATGTAAAGTCAGTGCAATAAAATCAACACAGTCTCATAAAATTTCATGAAATGATCGAACACAAACTCTGATAAGATTACGTGTTGTGGACACGAATCATGTAAGCATTACGTTCCTCCAACACAAACTGGATAATGTGACAATAGCATGAATTGGACATGCCATTTTCACCTGTTTGTCACGTGAAAAGGTTAAGTTTAGGCAAGTAAAGCTTAAGGTTAAGGTTAGGGTTAGGTTTAGGCAACTACACTTTGGTTAATGTTGGGCAATTAAAACAAGTTCTTTAGAAAAACTTTAGCTAAAAATGTTTAGAAATCTTATGGGGATGAAAACGAATGAAACCCAAATCGTCAGAGTTGAAGGCAGATGTATACTCCCATCCTCCACCCCAACCCCAATGGCCTTACTTGCCACTGTGCTATTTCTATATCAGACTATTCAATTCAATTAAATTCAAACTTTATTGTCCCACTAAGGGAAATTAGGTTTGTACCTGTACAGTAAACCGAGCGGTCCACAACCACATCAATCACAAATCAACTACTAAGTGTTTCTAGTCATGCCTCCCTCACATAATCCTTTAGTGGTGGGAAATGTACATCTCACTTTTCATGCATGGAACACTTATTTGCATTTTAAGACATGTAAATTTCAGGAGACCTGACATAAGAACTCCTGATTTTATAACAGGAGACCTGATATAAAATATGAAGGTGGCTTTTAGAGGTAAAAAAAACAAAAAAAAAAACGGTGTAGAATTAAAAGAAAGACATTTTGCTTCAAAGAGGTACAGATGTGAAGGAGTAAATGGGGGAAAGGAGAGAGAAAACGTTTGTGGTTCTGTGCAAGGGAGAGTAAGCTGAATCAATTTCATTGCCACCTTGCACTGGCTTAATGAGGGACTTCATAAGGAACATGAAAACTGGCATTAGGCTAGGATAAAGTGGATAAATGCCACCTCTGCTCTTTGATCTTCTTTTTCTCTATAATATTCTGGACAAATGGCAGACTGTAAAATATACGCTCAGGTCTTTTCAAAGCATCAGATGATTCATTCTCACACTACTACACACTACTGCACACTGTTAATAATGTATGGAATCATTATAATGTATGCAAGTTGTTACTGTAATTAGGTTCCTCATTTATTTGTACCATTCAGAGATAATATCCTGCTAACTTCAATAATAATAATAATAATAATAATAACACATTTTATTCAAATGTTTGGAGTGTTTCACAGTCTGAAAATGTAAAAGTCTATACATTAAAAACAAAAAATAATGAAGTGAAACAGCAGAAATGAATGCCAATGAATGTAAAATAATTACAATATGGCATGAAATGGACCATTGCCTGAGGGTCTGAGGCTGGACATGAGCTCATACTTGTCCAAAGACTGAGGAGCAAAACAAAGTCGTGCCTTAAAAATAATAAAGACTTCAGTAGAATATTTAAGAATGCTGTGTGAGCATGCCCAGACATGTAAATTAACAAAGAAGATATCTTAAGAAGAAGACATTGTTGTGTTGCCAGGCACTGTGCATAAGGATTCACAGAAATTTGAAATATAAAGCTCTGTGAGTGTCCGGCAGGCGGACTGGCCATCTGGAGTAGCAGGAGGTTTTCCCAGTGGGCCGGTCAACCTGTGGGCCGGCGGTGAGTCCAGCAACACTGATACGAAAAAATAAAAAAAGCCTCATGCTGTTTGGTAGTTCTGCTGTAGACTGGCCCGCTAGCTCCATACAGGTGTGTCGTTTTCCGTACATTCTACCTTTCATACGCTGAGCTGACAATAACAGACTGGTTGTGTTGGGCATAAATTTGCAACCGAGTCTACCTAACAAATGAGCATTATGCTGCCTTCAGGTGCCTGTCAGAAAGATCTCAATTATGAGATTAGCACAAATGAACAATATAAAGAAGGCGTAAATACGACAGAGAAAGCCAGGATTTTTTATGATCCTCAAGTTGGGCAGAGAGCAGACATTGTCAACAACTGATGGTAAAAATTATGCCTTTTATTATATTTTGAATTAAAATGTATCACCCCTTTTATAAAATCCCAACTTCATTTTAAAGATTATAAAAAAAAAGGCTATATATCTAATAATACTTTGTTCTACATGTGACCATACTGTGAGGAGCGGGGCGGTGGGTGGAGTATCTGTGGGTCAGTGGTAGTGGGAGTCAATTAGTTTGGGTCAAATTTCCAGGGCTGTTTTTTTCTATTTATTTTTTTTTATCCCAGTCTGCCACTGGTGTCTGGCAGAATGTCTAGAAAAGTTTGCCAGCAGGTTACAAAAGTGTCATTGACCAGTTTATGGCCTAAGTTTAAATATTCTGCATTCAGTAGCCAGAGGAAAGGATTTCTAATGAATAACACATATCCTAGGTGTATAACTGGAGGAAGTCCACAACACTCTAGATTAACAGGAAGCATGCCATTGACTTGCAGCACAGTGCAACTGAAAATAAACAGTGGGAAAACCTTCAGGGTTGTTCTGATCAAGGCAAAGACTGTATAACAGATGTGTAAACCGTATCTATACATCAGCGCTGGAATGATTCATTATCAATTCAGTGCAATGTTGTTGGATGTCTGCCACCTTTGTGCAATCACTGACTGCATTTACCAATACACAGGATTTGATGTCGCAATCCTTTGGGTCATAATCCAGGGTGAGCATTCATACAGAAGCCCAATTCAGATGTCAAAAGAATGATATACTAATCTACAAATGGTGACTATAGAGGACATCAGGCTCCACGTCATAAATCTACAGGACCACCAGACAGGCAGCACCATTCACCAGCCACCTAATCTAAATGTTTCAGGGTTGAGTGTGTGAGTTGCAGGTATGTCACTGAAGTCATCAAGTGGGCTCGTCCCATCACAGATGTTGCATTGAATTTGGCCCATGATACCTCCAGAATGCTCAGCAGTGATTTCTGGCGTCCCGGAACCACCCCCTTTTGACACCATATAAAGTACTGTGTCATGATTGTGATAAACAAATGTATATTGGAAGGTACTGTGGGACTGATAGTTGCAGAGTGAAACTGCCTGAATAAAGAGAGTATAGGTGAAGCACTTATCCCGTCTTTAAGATGCCTAGCCATAAACTGAGGCACATGGCCTATGGAGAAACACATGCACTCTGGCTTTGCTGAAGGAATGGAAATTATCCCTGTTTCCTATCCCCATTTCAGTGTGTTATTGGAGGGCAATGTTTCTGCCCTTTCTGTCATTTACATCGCTGCTAAGATTTTATTTTTTAATTCATGTAAGCTTTTATAAAAGCTGTGTTTTTTAAACTCATGCTTCTGTTGTGTGTGGTGACCTGGGATCAACAGGACATGGATGCAACAAAGGAAAGAGTATGACAAGGGGTGGTTATTAAGCCTAATTAAGATAAAAGGTCCTACACTTCTCTTCCTGCAGCAGTAACTTATGTTACTAATTAGTGACAGGCAAAAAGTAACAACACAGAAGATATACCTTTGCGCACAGAGCAATTACTGTAGCATCCTACAATATTCTGTGTTCTGCAAGTAAACAAAATCATTCTTACTAGAAATAATCAACTGATCATCGTAATCATCTCATGCTGTAATATCTTATTCACAGAAAATTATTAAAAATTGTTGACATGTATGTTATAGGTAAACTTAAAAAGAAAGCGCTTACCTATACACAGCTTTCTGGCATCTTCACTTCACAGAGGTTTTCTATTTCCTGATTGTTATGTAGTGCTGCCAAGCGGAGTGTTGAACACAGATTTTTCTCTGATAGAGATCTCTTGGGAAAAGACCCCCCAAAAAATGCATTATAGGAATAAGGCAACAGAAGGGGGGAGGTCCCATGGCATCTGAAGAAGAAATGTGGACAAATGAAGGAGTCACCCAGCGTGGCCTTGACAGTCTGCTATGCCTCATCTCACACACTGGCCGACTTTCCCAGCCCTCCGCTGAGCTTGACCACTAGTTAAAGCCAATCCCTTTCCTCAAAGGTTTCTGCCATGTAGGGACAGCATCATTAAAGGCACTGAAGGAGATACAATCAACAATTATAATGTTGTTTTTAAATAAATCAGTAAACAAATCATCGTAGTTCAACAAATGTGTAATAAATGCAAAGGTGTCAAAAATCGAATTTTTTTCTAACACCATAAAGGCAGAAAAACTTTCCACATTTGTACACGCTAACAGCTTAGAACCGTATTGCCAGTCACACCCAATCCATCATTATGCATATTTAAATGTGAATCCAGATGGAGTTTCCGGCTATCCACCACTTTTTAAGCTGTCAAATATCGTCATCATAATCCTGTGTGGCCTGTACTCTGCTGTGCAGAGCTGTTGAGCATGTTTATCATTTATGTCAACTTGGAGCTACATTCTCTTTTGTGATGCCTCTGATTGATAATGGTTGGCTAGCCAAAACAGCCATGGTGCCAAGTAGGCAAGCCACATAAAAGATATTGACACTTGGCCAGCGCCATTCCATTTCTGGAGCCATTTGTCATCATAGAGAGGATGAGAATTTTAGAGTGTGTCAGTTATTACTGGAGTATAGTCGCCAGCTGTACTGCACTGCGATCATATCCTATCATACCATTATATAATTGACATTGTGGGGCTCCTTAATCATCGCTTACTGCAGTGATAGTCTCCTCTTGCCACTCAAGGACCACTTTGGGAGAGGCAGTGACTAGTAAGTCGATACAGATCAATCATTTTATTCAAGACTTGGCGATAAGTGAATATACATAATTTAGCAAGTCAAATACACTGCAGTGAAATCTCTTTATAGTAGTTGTTCAGCTAGCTAGGTGTGAAAAATAAGCAATTTGTCATCATTTGATCCATGGTTGCTCCAATTTCCATGCATTAAGAAACGTGTGACATATATACAATCATTCCACAACACCTAACTTGGTTGTTAAAATATGACACATGCTTGTTTCAGATTTGCTGGCTCATGTTTTTTTCTTGAATATTTTTAAACCATGGTCAGTACAACTCAGCACATACCTGTCATACCTGTCTATCTTGTGGGGAAGCCATTTCTACTGGCAGAGCAGGATATAAAGAATTTTTCAACAGTATGATCTATTATTAACATTTTCCCTTTTCCTTGGTTACAGTCAACCTCATGGATTGTGCTGATAATTGTGACTAAGTAGAGACCCACATCATAGTGACAATGCTGCTTTTGGTGTGGCACACTGGTAATGTCTGATATACAATAGCTCATTCCCTTTCAGCGTTTGCCGAAAGCCTTGTGGTTGTGTCCTTTTTATTTATTACTAATGGAATGGAAAAAGAATTTTGTTGCTGACACTTTACAGAAAATGTTGAGCCAAACATGCAAGGAAATGCAAATTTGGGAATTTAACCTAGGAGAGAATGTGTTCAAGCATGTGAAAATAAAATCAGAAACAGGGTAGGTAAATTATTTAAAGCAATCACACCTTGTACCTTGTTTTTCACAGTGCAGCTTAGGAGGCCTTAACCTCACAAAAGTTTCTGGTGCATTCAACCTTAAACTGCAAAATAAAGTCAATCATAAAGACAGTGTTGAAACAGCAGCTCTGTCTACCTGGCAAACTCTGAGGTGCAATCCATTCGAAAGAGGTCATCCCTAAGCCCTGCACCGCTACCTGATGCCCAGTGCTCTCTGCTGTGCACTCAGACAATTTGACCAACTCTGACCAACTTTCAACCACAATAAAGCTGCACTGGTGATTTGCTTCATCCTACAGGTAAACTGGGTTGAACAACACTTTCTTTGTCCTGATAATTGGTAAAGTAAAGCTGCCTAGAAAATGTTACACCTGAGTCTTATGTTTACCATAATCAAGGCAAGTGTTTCTTTAAATGTCATTATTGTTAGTGGAGAGACTTTGCCACTGATATTGAAATCAAACAAAATAAAAACTTATATCAAATGACTATAAATGTATATATCACTGTGCCTTAAACACACAGCACACGTTAAGTTATTAGTGTATTGTGCAATTTGCCTGATAAGTTTGCATGTAAAAAAATAAGTAAGGGACAGTGTGTACATGTGCCCCCCCCCCCCCCCTTTTTTTTTTTGCTCAAGCCTGTCATGTGGAATGTTATTGTTGTAACCTTTGCGATCAATCAATACAAATTTCATTATAAAAAACCACACAAAAAAACAAAAAAACAAGCGTATAGAACATCAATAGAACCGAGTGGAATAAAAGCATCCTGGAGTTCAGAGTGAAAACAGGGGACAGACTGCCGGCTGCTATGGCGAGAAAGTGTTATCGGCAAAGACGAACAGGGCTGAGTGTTTAGCTCTCATCAGCTTCCGTAGATCTCAGGTGGCAAAACAGCCAGCTCTACCGATTGGAACCATGGCGGATATACTGTATGTGGCGGATAATTTCTTCATACCCTGCTAAGGGCAATGTGCAGATACCTCCTGCTGGACTGGAATGCAGGGTGATGAAACACCCTGCATTCCAGTAGGAAACAGCCAATATACTTCCTTGTCTCAGACTGCATGGCTATCTAATGTCAGTGGGCACACATGTTTACTCCAACTGTGAAGCAGGTTGGCAGGCAGATGAGCAGGGTGACAATATAACATCTTTCGTTTCATTAGTTCATTAGTTTCATTAGTACTATTTTTGTGCCAACATGTCTTTAGGAGAAGTAAGATTTAATACCTAGCAATTGGAGCTCAATGATGTATGATTTACATGTTAAGATATCCTTTAGTGTTTTTGAGCTTGGGGTGAATTTGAATATATATGGGTTCTGGTTTATTTGGGTAGCTGGTAATGAGACAGAAAATCTATCTGTTTGTGTACCCATGTTTTGAATGTCACCACAGGGCCTGCTGGGCTGGACCCTCACCATTAACAGTGAAAGGATGATATATGAAGCAAACTTAAGAGAGTAATGTGTGTGCTTTTCTTTATCCCTAGACAGTCCCGATTTAATTGTGCATTAAAGACCATGCACTGCGTCATTTATTACATACATTGTTTATTTAGCCAACCCTCCCTTATTCCTATTTGAGCTCTAATTAATCCTGCACAGAAATCTCAACTTCATTAACTTGGGAAGCTCTAGGCCTCAACTGGGGTTAATTACTACAATAAAAATGGAAAGATTTTGTTCGGTGCAACCCAACATAGGGTGTGATGGGATTATAGAAAACATTTAACACAAATTTAAAAGGTCACAATTCACTTTCTGTCACTGTCAGAGTCAGTGGAGGCTAGTGGCTCAAAAAATGGGGGTGGTAGGAGGAAAACCAACTCACCGCTCCATGAGATTTTACACATGTTGGCTGCTTATCTCTAATTCCCTGTCTTCACTGAAATATTAAGCAGTAAAATAACAGCTTATAATAAAAAGACCAGAATTTCTGGAGCAAATCCGGGGACCTTTGCCTGGATTTGGACATTCGTATTACCAGGTGAGGTCGGTCAGTCATCCGGATAGTAAAATAATTTCCTGGGTTACCATGGTAATCCAGGGACACTACCACAACTGTCACTTACAGTACAGCAAAACTCTCTTCCAGTGGCTCCATATCTTTGTAACACCAGACACAAGATTTCTTAAAAAAATATTTCTTATTGTACCTTTAAGTCGCTTGTCCAAATCCTTCACAAAAGCCTCGGTAGACCAACTGCTAAAGTTCCCCATTAGAAGGCATGGCCAGCAAGGAAATCTCTCATACCAACACTTATTCACAGTTGAAATTTCCTGAAGACCTGATATCGCATCTTTCATTGTAAGCCTTACCTGCAGAGTTGGTCGTCCATCGGTCTTGATCCATACTTTTTCTGCATAATCCAAAGCATGGAATGGGGTTGACAGCATGCCATGCCCCCCTGACATTAGCGTTGTTAGCAGTAGGTGCCAAAACAGTCTTCCTGCTGTGAGTTTATGAGATTTATGTTTGAAAAATTCACAGTTTTCACTTTGAATCCTATTCTCTATTGTTCTCGTAAGTGTCACCTATATCGCCACACTCTCTACAACTACAGAAGATGTGTCAGACGGCTAGAAAATCGTACACTCATTGATTGGACATACATGATGTCAATATTATACTCTGATTGTAAGTAAGGATATCCTCCGTTGAGGTGATATATGATGTATACTGGCCAATCAGACGTCAAAAGGGAAGAAAATTAAACCCATTTAATTGATATGATAAGACCCGCCCTAACAGAGGACAGCGGGGTTTCTCCTCCTCACAATTTCTCTGTATTACTACCCTTTCCCTCTTGCCCTTGGGGGTTGCTGTTGAGGTGTTTTGATTTTTAGAATTTCAAAGGTGGAATTTTGTCTCTGAGGGGAAAGAATTTTTTTTTTTTTTATAAATGGCATTGATGTTTTTAAAAGTTTATGTTCAAACATATTTCACAGTTATAATTTCCCTCTTCCCTCTCCAAAAATAGAGGAGGAGCATCCTCCTCTGCCTCTATGGACCAGCCTCCTCTGGTCAGAATGTGTACTAATGTATTATTTTTCACCACAATTTGTTGTAAAATCAGGAATTTATGACAAATATATCCTGCAAATGAAAAAAAAATGGATGATTTTTAAAGCTCTTACATTAGTCAACTTTGCTTTCATCAGGAACAAAAGACTAAATCCTGAGGCAGCTAAATAGCTAAATCCCTAAGGCATAGCTAAATTCTTAGAATATACAGTAGGCGTTTAACCAAGATCAAAATACATGCCACAGAATTATTTACATTTATGTTTATCCTGTCAGTCTGTCAATTTTGTGCATGCATATGACGAATGTTAAATACATTCAAATAAACTAATGGAGATGAATATTCAAAATGGTTTAAAAGGGATCGAGTCACTTAAGGCCAATACAGTATAAATGTGGTATTGCTTACTTTGGCTTTCAGTTGGGGAGCTCAAATTCAAAAATACATAAAATTAAGTGTAGCTCATGAATATTTACAACAAATGTACTTAGAAGTCTATATTGCTCTACATTGCTTTTTTGTCAATGGGGTTGTATATTCCAGCTGCAACATCTGGCTTCCATACACAAGGTCTTCGGGGGGTGCTTAAATACATGCATGCAAGTATGCACATATGGACACATAATTACACATGCACATACACAAACACACACACACACACACACAAACAGACATACAACAGACACACAGTGCCGATGCAACGAAGGGGAGAGTCAGAAAATGAAAAAAACATATTGAATTGGCTCAAAAGTTAACAGCTGTATAATATCGGCAATGGGTCTCGGTAGATGCATCCCCACAGTAAAGACTCAACAATTAATTATCCTGCTGCAGATCCCTGGCAGCCCTCATTTTACTGACGAGTGCACTCCTGCTGCTTCTTTAAAGATTAACATTTAAAAATTCATCAGCTGGTTTTTCCAGGGTACTTAAAAGCCCAGACGATCATTCCATAAGAGTGTGTTTTATTATATCTATGTGCTTATTATCACCACCATCACAGCTCTGGGGCCAAATTAGGAGCAAAATGGTCGACTTAGTCAGCCAGTTCACAAAAAATTCAGTAACTAATATCTTTTGGACTTCAGGCAATGGCTGGACTGTAAGTTATCTGAATCTTAAAGTCAAAGAGGGTATACACTACAGATATAATTACATTACATATATACAGTATATACAGTATATAATTGCATATTATATTATATTATACTGAAATAACTTGTGATAATGATTAAGATGTGCTGACAATGAGTACACATTCTTTTTTGAAGCCTTTCAATCTTTTGTGTATTTTGCATTGCATTTTGTAAGATCTTCCTGCTTCCAAAAACATGTGAACACATGAAATGTGTGTAGACCAGGTCAAAGATGAATCTCTGATGTGTTAGTTCATGTGTTTGTGCCTGTACATTAGAAATAGTGCCTCCAGAAACACAGAAGAAAATAAGGTAGGCAAAATCATATGGTGTCATATGGTGATGTCAATTTTCAAATTTTAGTATTCAGTGTGGGATTCGGTTTGATTTCTGGGTGCAACACTTTACTGTGATCTATCTCCATCTGTTACCATTTTTGCTCTCCCAATGTCTACTGTATCAGAGAAAATGCACGCACAAGTTGGGCTACATACTAATCTTCAATAAATAATACTCATATATAACAATAATAATAATAATCAAAATGCTGTGGTATAGAGATGATATAGGCAGTTGAAATATGCTGTGTATAAAATTTGGTGGAGATTGAGGCTTCTTTTAAGCAAAATAAAAAAATCGGTGATATTTTCCGGGTCCATCCCAAACATGTACACATGCAATTCAGTTGCGCTAGCCACACGTGTTTAGGAATTATGCCTCACTTAAACAACGTAGGTGTAGCATCTCTCAGACTGCTATGTTTCATCACTGATTGGCGTTAAAAAGTCACAATTTGCACATAAAATCCAGGAAAACAATATACTATGACGTGTTTCATAATAAAATTGCCCTGACCATTGATTAACAGCTGAAAAAAGTGAGTTTAGTCCCCCTTTTAACAATGCTATCCAAAATAAGATTTCAGAAAATAGATGAGTGATGAGAATGTCTGTTCAACCTTATATCTAGAATCACATGCATTTTAAACTTGACAATGTGTCCTAAATCTAAGCATTTTAAAATAAGAAATTCACAAGAATTACACAAAAATTCAAATTCAAGTACATTAGAGCACATACAGTATATACATACACACACACACACACACACACATATACATATAGAGTATATAGTATATGTTCATATGTTGCTTGCGAATGAGCATGGCAATTAGTATATTTGCACCCATAATGAGAAGAGGAGATGAAAAATAACTTTAGTCTTAGAAACATCAGCGGGACACAGGGAACTTTTAATGGTTAGCTGAACAGCAGATGTTTTGATGACTCCATTTGGGGCCCAAGAGGCTATCTTTTCATCAGGCCAGAATTAGCCAAATTGTTTCACCTCATCTGGCCCAATGTGGGGTAAATAGGTGGGATGATTAATTTTCACTTTTTTAAGTACCATCAAGTTGAGCATGTGTAATTCTGTCTTGAAAGAATCAGCATAAACACATGGCACACACACACACACACACACACACACACACACACACACACACACACACACACACACGCACACACACACACACAAAGAGCCATGACCAAATTAACAAACACAAATGTGGAAGATATTCTAAAAAGTAAAAGTATTGGAGAGACCATTTTCCAATCATTAGAGTTCAATTTCCTTTTATTTGAAATGATAAAAGGAAATTGATATATCAATGACATGATAGAAATCGCCAACCAGCTTTTGTCTGTGTTTAAGCCCCAAGGACTCAGGTCCTGGGTGACGAGCAGAGACTTACCTGCACCCAGTAATGAGCACCTCACTTTAGTGACACAGTGTTTTACACAATTTGCTCTCAAAGGGAGGTTCTATGCCTGACATCTGTCAAATAAAAAATGGCTCGATGCTGGATGTGAGGTTGAGGCCACCCTCAAGGCCATTTAGCAGGGACACAAGCCCATTCAGTTCTGCAAAAAGGAGTAGGAAAACAGCTGGGGAAATGAGGATGCCTCTGGATGTTGTTCTGACACCTCGTCTCACATCACCATCCCCATTAGGCATTAGCCCGTCAATTGGAATAAGCATGTCCCCACAAGCAGTCACAGTAACATACACATGCACACACGTACGCACAAATGCACAGACTCACCCACAACAGAGCTGAATGCATCAATTCACATACATACAGTACAAAACAGGATGGAGGATTAAGCATTAAAGGAGGATTAAACAGAACAAAAAAAAAAAAAAAACAGGAGAGAAAATATGACAGATTACATTAAAAACACCATTATACACATAAAAACCCAAACAATATTCATACATAAAAAATACACAATATACTTAAACATATACACAGCTTTACTACCACCCCAGCCCTCCTAAGTTAAATATAAAAATTAAAAGTTACACTCACAACCACCCACCACCACCACACTGAGAGCTTTGTAGACCAGGAGTAAAATCTTGAAATTCAATTCTGATTGATTTACGGAAAGCCAATGGAGACATTTGAGAACTGTTTTAGTCCTCATCAAGATACTAGCTGCAGCATTTTTGGATAAGCTGTAGTCGTCCAATAGGCCTCTTAGGAAGACCAGAAAAGAGGGCATTACAGTAGTCTAACCTGCTGAAAGTACATGTTTTGTAGGAAACTTATTTGCGATAGAAAACTTATTTTGGAAATATTTTTCAAGTGATAGAAGGCTGATACTACTGATGTGACCAAAACTCAGGTCAGCATCCATGATAACTCCAAGATTTCTGACCTGATCACTGATCACAAGTATTTCTGTTTTATCCTTTGTAGTGGTGGTAGGTATTGATGGTGTCTGATATCAATATAATTTAGAGTTAGCTTCAATGAGAATTAAGAACGGGGCACCAGATAACAGACAGCATCAACAGGTCTCATCTGAAGGAGTGAATTCTCAGCATGTTTGAATTTAAACCCACACAATGATCACAGGAGGTGACTTTATGCAAAATAATATATTTATTACTCAACTAAAGCACACTCAATAATCAGGTAAATACAAGTGAATATAGTACAGTATATACAAGAGGTATACCTATGAATTGATGAATCAATGGCAATAGGAATAGATGATCATGTGAATATGCAATACTGATAATTAAACCAACATTTCAGCAGACACAATCATGGAAGATGAGCAGTGGAAGACATGAGTCAGCAACGATTCCAATAAAGGGGCGACAGTATAACTATCTGGAAAACTGACTTAAATGAATCCTTGAATAACTGAATGGTTACTATAACTACAGGGAGCCGTAATAAAGTGTGATATGTGTGTGAAGTGTGAATGTAATGGAATAGCTATGTGTGATGTATGATATGATGCCCAGCGGACAATGATCAGTACATATGACACCAGCGGAGGCCCGGAGGGAGATGAAGCACGTTGAGGCCCGGAGGGAGATGAAGCACGTTGAGGCCCGGGAGTCTGTGAGGAGTCTCGGCTCGACGAGGTGCTGGAGGATGAAGATCCGACGTCTGTTCAGTTGATCTCAGCAGGCCGCAACAGAGTGAAGCACGCAGGCTGGAGCACGCAGGCTGCTGGACAGGGCTGTGGGTCTCTCAAGGCTAACGCCGACCCACTCTGGAGGTTCCGATGATTCTTCAGAGTTAAACTCAGCAGGATAGCTGATAGCGGTTGTAGCAGGCAGGACACACAGACACATGGGCTGGCGTGTGTGTGTATTTGTCAGGCAGACAGGCAAGGCAACAAGGCTCTCTTCACTGTTTCGGATGAAACAGGCTTTCTACTTGGCTTGTGATGATGATGCAGTTGAGTCTGTCTTTGGAGACAAACTTTGGAACAAAGTTGTTGTCAGACTCCGTTAGTACATGTGTCGCGACCATGTAAAATGTGTGTGTAAAATGTGTGTGTTTGGTTTTGTTGTGATCAGTTGAGGGGTGTGTGCGTGGGCTGACATGTCTAGTGTTGCGGCTCATTACATATGCATGAAACCCTAATTTTGGTTCCCAGATCTATCCAATATAATTGACCATCGTAACATTAACATTAAACTCAGCACAAATTCCTGAACACTTTAATATCAAACATGGCTATCTAAGCCCCATGTAAAGATAAAGAAATTGAATAATGCAAATAACTATTATATAAAACATCACAGTCACAAATAAACTTAGACATATACAATAGAGAGTCCACCACAATGTGATACCCAAGGTTTCATGAGTCTGTATCAAAGATTTCTCCTGATTTTGGACACATTCCAATGTGTCTCATCTCAGACTCTCTGTCTCCTTGGGGATTAACAAAGACAAGGCTGAGTGTTGGAGTTTTATGGTTATTTACCAGGTCTGGTCCTTGATACCAGCTCTTAGGGGTGGAAATGAGGTAATATACATTGAGGTCAGTGCCCTTTCCTTTCGATCTCACAGTCTTCCCCCACCATACTGATCTGTTATCAGGGAGGAGGCTCACACAAAATGCACAGGGCCTTTCCAGATGTGAGATGACAATGATGATGTGGGTGCAGTTAACACACCTTGTTCAACTGTAAAAATATCCACATCCACAGATTGACTCATCAGGGGGCAATGAAATAAAGAGTTGTGTGTTGTCTGCATAGCTATGATAACAGATCTTATGTTTTCTGATGGCGTGTTCAAGGGGGAGCATGTAAAGATTAAACAGAGGCCCAAGAATTGACCCCTGTGGTACACCACACATTATATCAACTTTGTCAGTTAGAATCACCAAGAGACACCGAGACGACGACGTAAACCAGCTGAAAACTGAGTGAGACAGGCTAACCCAGCTCTCAAGCCTGCCTATTATAATATCATGATGAACTGTGTCTAGGTGGTTGGTAGGGTCTAAGGCTGGGGGTGCCGGGTAGGTTAGGCTATGTAGAATAGGTAGATTGTCTTGCTAAAATCTGCTCTTGCCTACCTTGTGTTTTTCGCTATGCTTGTCCTATATAATTTTGTTCACCATTGATTGTGTTTAGTTAGATCTAGCTAGACACATTCTCTGTAAAGTCCTCTGAGACATGCTTGTGATAAAGGGCTATATAATAATAATATAATAATCTTTATTTATACAGCACTTTTCAAAATCCACGTTACAAAGTGCTTCACAAAGGCAGCAAAATAAAACAGACAAGTCATAAAATCATCAGGTTTTAAAAGACAACAGATAAAAACAATTTGGTGTATAACAAGACTAGGTCAAAACGTAGTATATGGCTGGACTGTGTATGGATGTGCCACGTGCCACGGCCAACCAATGGTGTAACTAACTCCGCTGTAGACTGCTAATACAGAATAATATTCCATACATCCATATTGATCTCCGTTCCAGCACGTCCCGTCGCTCTGGTACCCATCGGTGCCGAAAACGCTGTTCGCCGGACACCCGGTGATGCATAACCGGGAACAAATCGACGTCTAGCTATCAGCACTGGCCGGAACCGTGGCCCCAGGAAATTTGGAAGGAAGCCCTCGGCCTGCCGAAACCTCCATGCTTGTCTGTGTCTCTCTCTACACCGACAGAACAGAGGGCTGTCAGGTGGACTGAGCTTGCGCATATGCATCGAAATAAATGGCGATATGATATAATTGTATAGATTCTACTTTAGCTTCAGCTTACATGCATGATATTGGTCAGCCTGCTTACTGTTTGGGACAAACGGGCTCCCGATCTCAGTGGAGAAACAAGATGGCGGAGAAAACGAAACTTAACTTTCTGGCTCTGTGATCCTATGATGTGCCATGTGCCACAGCCGACCAATGGTGTAACTTGATCACTCAGTCACTCACTCAGTCAGTCAGTCAGTGAGTGACAGACATTCGAGCTGCACTAAGATCCAACAAAATGAGCATAGATAGCTTTTCAGCATCAGTGTTAACCCTGAGCACGGAAACCAATTGACACTGACTGGAATCTCATCACAGAGATTGTTAAATGTTAGATAATCATGCAGTTGCTTGTATACAATCTTCTCAAGGATTTTACTGAGAAAAGTGAGGTTGGAGATTGGCCTGTAATTAATGATTGAGATCAGATCAAGGCTATTATTTTTGAGTAGTGGTTTGATTATAAGCCTTGAGAGAACAGGGAAAAACACCAGATTGGAGAGAACTGTTAACTATGATCAGCACCAGGGGCGTCGTAGTGGGGGGAAAAGTGGGACTGACTACCCAGGGCCCCAATGGGGGGAGGACCCTCGAAAAGTTTGTTTTTGTTTGCAATTTTTTATTTCTAAGTAATTAAATTAACTAAGGAACTAACTAAGTCACTAAATTAAAATTGGCTGAATAAATCGGTTGAGAGATTGAACTTTGTATCAAAAAAAAAATAGTGGAGGCTTTCTGAGGCCCCTCTCACCCCTTACAAAAGGTGCAAAATTGTTTAGTCCGCCCCTGCACTAGGATTCGTCTCTAAATGCAGCTAATCGAGCCGAGTGACTGCTGATGCTGGAGCACCAATGTGCACTAGAGTCATGTCTTTCCCCAAGAAAGGGAAATCAGGGTACCAAAAAAGAAAAGAAAGAAAGGAAAGAGAAAGAAAGCAAACTGAGGGAAAACAACTGCTAACTAATTTCTTTCAAAAGAAAGGTGAGCACAGCTAACACAGTTTAAGAATGGTTTAAGCTAATATCAGCAGTTGTTTAGATTGAAGGCAGTCAGCCAGGAATCTAGCTTGGAGCATATTTGCATTGTATAACATAAATTAATCAGTATCATAAATTAATCCGCATCATAGCTACTAGGGGTGGGAAAGAAAATCGATTCTCTTAAGTATCGCCTTTTTTTTTGTACGATTTTTAATCTATTTTTTTTTATTCCTGAATCGATATAATTCAAATTCAGTTGCTTTGTTTTAGTCTATGCTTATTAGACGAGGTGGAAAGAAGTTACTGCTTTTATCCAGCAGATGGCGTTGAGGTAGAAAGGTCTAGACTTTGATGGTCAGCAGCTCCACAACCGGGGAGCAGTGCGTATTTAAGACACAGACATCCGTGGCCCACGAAGAGTTAACCATAAAGCACACACCCCCTCCCTTCGACTTGCCTGAGTCCTTCGTTCTGTCTTGCCAACAGACGGAGAACCCCCCGGCGTGACGGCACAGTCAGGCACGCTGGGCTCCAGCCACGTCTCGGTAAACGCCAGAACGCAGCAGCTCCTAATGTCCCGTTGGTGTTTAATCCATGCGTGCAGCTCGTCGAGTTTGTGGTCCAAGGACTGAACGTTAGCTAGCAGAATGCTGGGCAGAGGGGGTTTGTTGTTTCTCTGTGGGGTTCTGCACAGAGCCCCGGTGCGCTTCCCTCTCTTTGTTTTCCTCCATCGGCGCGCAGGTAAACAAAAGACCTAGGGGAGTACGTAGTCCGCAACGTCAAAAGTCGGCTTAAAGTCCGAACTGGCTGACAATCGTAACTCCAAAAGTGTTTGCCGCTCATACTGAATGAGTGAAAGTACCGTATGTGCAAAAAGAACCAGTAATACAAAGTAAATCCACACGTTTGCTGAGTTGACACAGAGCTCAGGTGCATGCCATTTGGCCTAAATGCGTCCTTTCCTCCGTCCTCGCAGCCTTGTCTCCTCGCTGACTTGGCATCCAAAAATGAGCCGCCATCATGAAGGACGTTCCAATTGGTCAAAAAACGCATGAAGGATCCTTCATGTCTCCTCATCAGTGCGGCTATTGCACAGCGTCTTTTGAGCACTAGTTTGATGAGCAGGAACAGCTAAATGTAGCAGTTTACTTCAAAAAGTACATATATTTATTATTCATTCTATTGTACATTTTATGTACCACTTCTATATGCAGTATAGCGTTGATGCTGCTGAAATAAATCTCAGAAAGACTGACGTGACATGCATTGTTTTTGGAAATATGACTCATGATATACAGTCTCTAGAAGTGTATGATTCAACTTTTTCCCATGGTCTAGTGTTAAAAAAGCAAACAAAAATCGCAATAATTTGTAATATCGAATCGCAATACTTGTAGAATCGCAATACTTAAGAATCGCAATACATATCGAATCGGCACCCAAGTATCATGATAGTATCGAATCGGGAGATAAGCATATCGTCCCAGCCCTAATAGCTACAATGTCATATGACATTATATCTATCAACATTACCTAGCAAAGCTTAACATCATGAAACACATGGCCTTCAGTTTCAGAAACAGCCACCGAGAGTGGAGCAGCGGCAGGTCCCTCATCTGTTACCGAGGACGTGAGACAAGGTGACCTCATGAAGTGGCTACTAAAAGTTATTACAAGCAATCATCAGTTCAGTTCAACTTTGGAGCGATATGCTAGCATGACATGTTTGGTATCCACGGATTCATTGCAATCTCAAGATTCATATGATACCACTGGCTAGCTTAAAAGCTGAACCCGCAACGGCCTTCAAAAGATAGTAATGTTAATGCCAGATGATCCATCATTTTCAGAGGGTTAAAAGTAGGCCAAGTAAACCAAGAACTGAGGAGGAGAATAATTCCAATTTTAAGATCATGGTGACCAATGAGGCAGAGTCTAATTAAAATATAACCCATGGTTCTATTTTTCACTTTTAGATGGTTAAATTATGTTAGAAATAGGCCTACCAGTAGGCTGCAGTTTAATTTTTGGCCTATTCAAACAAGACAATTTAATTTAAAAGATATATATCAGCTTACCTTGTTTTTTTCAAAGCGTTACTGTTACTGGTGCATTCTGGTCAGGTTTAATTCTTTTCTTTATAAAAACAAGATTTGATCTTCAAAAAATCTTTTTCAAAAAAGGAGTCTTGAAAAAAAGTGTCTCATAATCAAGGTCAATATGGTAAATTATAAGCAGGTTAAGCTATGTCAATCCTGTATGCACAACTTGCTAACACTGTTTAAGAATGGTTTAAACTAATATCGGTATGTTGCTTAGATTGGAGGCAGTCAACCAGGATAGCTTGGAGCATATATTTTTGCATAACATAAATTAATCAGCATCATAGCAACTTTGTCATGTAACATTATCTATCAATATTATTATTATTATTAATATACCTAGCAAAGCTTAACATCATGAACCACATGGCCCTCAGTTTCAGAAACAGCCACAGAGAGTGGAGCAGCGGCAGGTCCCTCATCATCTCCTGATGATGTTACTGAGGACGTGAGACAAGGTGAGCTCATATAGTGGCAACTAAGTTATTCCAAGCAATCATTTGTAGCAGTTTCAACTGAAAGGAGCTTAGCAACACTAACATCAAGTAGCCTGCTTTACTGTATGTTAGGCTATAAGCAGGTTAAGAGGCTAATATCAATCCTGTATGCTTCATGCTTGTAGAGGGGTCTGTCCTTGTAGCAGATAGTGAGCAAGAAGATGTGATAGAGGATGATGGAAGTGAAGAGAGCAAGGAAAATGAAGGTTGCTCTGAGGGTAGTGAGAAGGATGAGGAGAGGACAGAAGAGGAAGGGGAAGGGGAAAAAAGTGATGGGCAATACAGAAGAGTATTTGCCAGAGGACCCAGGAGTATGGCCAGAGAAGCTTACTAATCAACAGAGAGACACAATTGATTGCAGACTGGCTAATAAAGCTGCAGAAAAAACAGACATAACCAAAATGGCACCCAAAGATATCTACAGTATGTATAGACTAGCACTTATTGGAAAGCTGATTCTTTTTGTCTTCTTGTTTCTGCAAATACAACATGACTCTCGTGAAGTCTTGTTCAGTTGTCTTTTATTATGCAGTATAGTAAGCATTTTCTCTATGTAGAGGTTAGAAAACTAAGATGGTATTTTTTAGCTTTGTCTTATACCTTGGGAATGATAAATACTTAAATAAACATGAAGAAAATAATGTTCTCTTAAGCATGATACTCCAAGCAAACCTCATTTAACCATAGTAAAGTATCACACAGTAATTGTAGGCTACAGTATGTTGAGAAAGGAGGGTTGAAATGTGGTGAGATTTCAAACTGCAGACTTAAGCACATATCACAGATTATTATTACTTGTTCAATTGTGGTATCAACAGTTCATTAGTGACTACCCTAATAACCACTACAGATTCATGTGTACAATTGTTGGCTCAATCATTTGTAAAAAAAAATTCAAAAGATGCGTGAGAGACATGGATCAAGAGAGGAAGGGGGCCCACAGAGACTGCTTATGTATAGGGCCCAGAATTGTGTGCTACACCCCTGATCAGCACCTTGGTTGGTTTGAAAAGAATGATTTTCTGGCAAGCTCCATTCCGCTTTTATAGCATTTAAATTTACTTTTATAAATGTCCTGATGGACTTGGAGTTTAGATTTTCTCCACCTCCTCTCTCCTTTCAGCTGTTGTATAATTTCACCATTTCTCTGTGGGGCTTTTACCTGAGCAAGTTTTCATTTTCAGTGGGGCAACAATGTGTACACCTTATGATTTGATGTTTTCCACTAGAACTGGTAGAAACCAATGGGGAGCAGAGCATAAGATTTTTGAACACCTCAGCAGTGTTTCCATTGATGTAGCAGATTCTAATAGTTCTATTAATATTTACCTGTTTTACAGCCTAAATCATGTAATAAAAATGATCAGACATTGCAGCATCCAAAATGGAAGTAACCTTAACATCAACAGCTGTTGAAATTACCAAATCAAGTGTAAGTCCATATTTGTGGGTAGGCTCAGTGACATGTTGAATAAAATCAAAAGAGCTTAGGAAGTCGATGAGTTCAGTTGTGTTTGAGGTGCAATTTTAATTGCACTCAAAGCAGTGGGCCATGGTATGGTTGTCTCTTATTGATTAATACAGGTACACTGTAGGGTAATCAGAAATTAGTCGAGTACTTGCCATGCAGGATGGACAAAGAAGAAAGGACAAGTAAACATGTCTTACCCCACGATTGATGCAGGTACTGTTCAAATCAGTAACAAGATGCATCATCCCTCCATGTTTCATCAAAATCAGACCGGTGGTTTAGCACTTATGAAAGTTTCAAAGTTTGAAATTTTGACCATTAATTATAGCATCCCCATCAGGCCAATAACTGTATTTTTTTAGACACGGTGCCAAAATGTGTCATCCCCTCCAAGTCAATCCAGATCTGAAAATCACACTAGTGTCTGAGATATACAGGGTTGGTTCAAATGGATGTTGAAATCACCAGCTATAACCACCTTTACATAGTCTGTACAGATTTTGGACAGCAAGTCTGCAAACTCGTCCAAAAACACAGAGCAATATTTAGGTGGATGATAGACAGAAGTAAAACAGGATCATCACACTCCCTAACAACAGCACGGTATTCAAAAGTCAAGAAATTGCCAAAAATGCCAACAGCCTAGTAATTCAGAGAAGATAGCTGCCACTCCTCCACCCCGCCTACCCTGCCTTGCTGTATGTACAAAGTTTAAATTGAGGTGAGACTTCAGCGAGCGTGATTGAGCCTTCTTATATGAGTTTACTAACCACAATGGTCTTATTAAGTAAACTAAATGAGAGCAGAGATTAGGAGGGGTAGTAATTGTTGGCTTAATATAGACAAGATGCTCTGGATGAACTGACATCTCTCTCTCTTTCTCTCTCACATCTCTCTTTTACTAGGTCTATATGTTTTAGCAGTGCTAGATCTGACTATGTTTAAGTGAGATAGTCCAGGCCCCAGAGATCAATTTTTGAGGTTTTCAAGTGACAGGAGATCGAGGAAGTTAACTTGTATGGGCATGGACTGTCACAGTTTGCTTGCAGTGTCTTGAAGGCTCGGGTCTACAAATCGCTTTTGCACCAAATGCTCCACAAAAACTATAGCAAAAGTAGCAGTGTGCAGATTCACCATTTGTGACACGCAGGACGGCATCTGAGAGGTCACTGATTTGCACTTGTACTAGAAAAATGTGTTCAAGAAAATATAAATGTGTGTAAATATATTACATGTTTGCTGCTCCTATTACATTCATTCAAATATTGAAATTCCAATATGCAAGTTTTCAGGTGTTTGCTTAGGAGCACCTCTATAAGAGCTGGACTCTGTTTGCTCGTTTGTTTGTGTGTAACGCTTTTTACAATGCACACTGCTTAGGGGCATATGGTATGAACTGTTTAGGCCACACAGACCCCAAGAGCCTTGCTTAAGGGTAACACAGTTTGCGCTCATACACCAGGCAGTACGGTAGTCAAACAAGCATCAACCATCTTGAGGCTGGTGCGCTGTACATTGACATACCAGGAAGTAGCTTGGTGATTTTCTAACTGTAGTGGTGAAGTCAACACATTAATTAGTTACAACAACACTTTGGTGTCAACAGATGTAGTTTTTAAAGTCAACGTAGTTTCACACACTCCAATCACACATACACTCACACTCCACACTCACACACACTCCAATCAGGGTTCTCAGATGGAGAACCCTAACCCTAACCCTTTGCCAAAAGTCTGATGCTGACTTCATCACATGGACTCCACTTGCCTGATATTCAGAGTCACTAGGGATGAGGAATTCAGTGATACTGTGGGCATGATTGGTATTAAAATGTGATCTGTATCCGGTTATCCTATCTGGAAAAGATAAAATGCATGTGTAAACATACACAGCACGTATTGCGATTGGAATGTGATCAGATGTGATCTCAGATTGTGATTGCGTTTGTTTCTATTTGTGATAAAGTACCGCCCACAGGGTAGAAATTTCTCAACTCACTCACTCACTGAAGTTTGCAATCCACTCAGCTTCACCAAAGCACTCCAGCACAGTTCACTCCCGCCAGTCATTGCCCCTTTATCTCATCTATAGTGAAGGAGTAACTGTACTGGCTTTCAAAACAGCTGCAAACACTATTGTGGCAAAAAAGTCACGTCATTGTTTCTGTTGCATCCAATGAAAGAGTCATAAAGGACAACCCTTGCATGAATTTCTGGTAACACATTATTTTCTGCGACCATTCTATTTTTTAATAAATAGAGGAGTTGATATGTAACTGTTAATTTCTTAACATGTTTCCTGGAAAGAGCCATGACATTATGTACAAATTATAGGGAGGAAGAGTTCAGTTGGTGGAGTTGATAAGCACCTGGTAATTTCTTTAAAACTTAAAGAAAGAACCTTGAAATTGTGTAATTGTATAGAAAATGGAAGAGGTCAGTTTGATGGAGTTGGCGGAGCTGTTAACTTCTAGACAAGTTTCCTGGAAAGAACTGCAAAATTGGAAACCATTATTGGAAACCTTGGTAACCCAAGCAAATTATTCACTTATACAGAAAGTAAAGGAAGAATTTATTTTTGGTTTCTGCTAACCATATTAAATAAAAATGTTCTTCAGTGGAGAGAGACAGTGTTGAGTGTTATGGGACAAAAGTTAGTAGGCTACAATCTGAAAAGCCTGGTGAGAAGATAGTGACAATATTAAAGTACCACTATGCTCCTAAGCCATTGATCATTGTAGAGAGATTCAGATTTCACAAAAGCAATCAAGAAGAATGTGAAACAGTTAATCTGAACACTGTGAATTTGGACTTGCACTGAACGACACCATATGTGACAGATTGGTATGTGGGCTGCATAGTGAAGCTATTCAAAAGTGGTTACTAACAGAAGCTAACCTAAAACTGGGAAAGGATATAAAATGAGTATGTCGATGGAGATTGCGGCTAGAGATGCTCAGCAGTTACGTTTATCAATCCAACCGCACAAGCCGACCACTGATTTCAAAAGCAAGGCAGTCACAGGCAAGCCATGCTACCGCTGTGGGAAGTCAGGGCATCCGGCAGTAGAGTATTGGTGTAAGGATTTAGACTACAGAAGCTGTGGCAAGAAAGGTCACACTGAACAAGTCTGTAAAAACAAAACAAAAAGACTCAGTCACAACAGCAGCACATAGAGAAAAATAAAAGTGACCTAAGGAGAAACTAAAAGAAATATGTAAATAAGATGGAACATGAACACGAAGAACAAAGTGAGTACAAGTTTGATAATGAAGATACAATGCATGTTTTATCCATTTCAGGCAGTGACAATGGATACTGGGTGACACCACTGTTGGAGGGCAAAGCTGTGCGGATGCAAGTTGGCACGTGTGAGAAGCTGCAGCACCTCATCCCATGAGTGACCAAGCTAAAGCTATGGACCTGCACTGGTGAGCCTCTTCCAGTGCTGGGAGTTGTGGATGTGTCAGTGGAGCATAACAAGCAGTCAAGTGCTCCCACTGCACATCATTCAAGGAAACCGTCCAGCTCTGCTAGGCCACAGATGGCTGGAGAAGCTTCAGTTGAACTGGCAGGAAGTGTTTCTGGTCCGTGACGGAGACACAGGTTCACTGTAGGAGGTCTTGAGAAAGCATT
Organism: Centroberyx affinis; assembly: GCF_046629955.1. Classification (NCBI taxonomy): domain Eukaryota; kingdom Metazoa; phylum Chordata; class Actinopteri; order Beryciformes; family Berycidae; genus Centroberyx; species Centroberyx affinis. Next base: position 85,232 of record NW_027279931.1, read on the forward strand.
CAAAGGTGTTCAATGGAGAACTTGGCAGTATGAAAGACATCACTCTTAAGCTGACAGTCAAACCAGGGAGCAAGCCAAAAAGCCTTATGGTGAGACCTGTCCCATGTGCCATCAAACCTAAAGTAGACGCAGAACTAGAGAGGCTGGTGCAGAGTGGAGTATTGGAACCAGTGAGCACAAGCGAATGGGCCACTCTAGTTGTCCTATTCATGAAGAAAGACGTAGCTCCAGGGATCTGTGGGGATTTTAAGGTCAGTGTTAAAGGATAACACCGGTGTAAGTCATAGGCTCCCATTGTTTTCAAAAATACATTAAAAACAGCTCAGCGACAGACTGCTGCCTTGACTAATGTTTTCATTTGAGTCATTTGAGTTTTCATGTACTGTATTTATCTTGGTACCTGTTCTTGTTCTTATGTACCTGCTTGAAATAAAGATTTCTATAGTTATTAAGAAACGATTTATTTGAAATAAGTCACAAAACAATTGTGTGAGATGCCACTTTATATTACAGTGGAAATCTGTGGAGATAGGAAGTAGATAGGAATTAGTTGTTAAATGTACAGTACTGTCACTTTAAATTACAGGTCTGATCTGTGGAAAGTAAATACAAATGAGTTTGTAAATGTATGGTACTAAGTCACGTTAAATTACAGGTCTATAGACCAATTTGGAGCGGACGTCACAGTTACGTCACTGCAGTTGCGTGCGCAGTGTGGTGGCAGAAAAACAGAGGAAACAAGTAGAGGGAAACGGGCGAGATCCCCGGAATAAGGGAAAAACTGGTGCAACAGATCTATATAACAACACACCTAATGTCATTTATTTACATCAAAAGCCCAGCCTAATGTAATGGAGATTTAAAGAGTCATAGTGCCATCTTGTGGTGAAAAAAATGACTTGTCAAATGTTTTGACTCCGCTGAGATCGGGAGGTAGCTCGTTTCTCAGTAAGCAGGCTGACCAATATGATATTGGTCAGCATGTGATAAACTGAAGCTTGAAAAGTAAAATCTGGAGAGGACAACGGCGGAGACGCGCTGTAACGGAGATCAGTATGGATGTATGGACTATTATTATGTATATTTTAACAGTCTACAGCGGAGTTTTTAACGTTGTCTTAAATTTGACCGGCACAGAATCGGAAATATGAGACTGATCTGCCGTCAGTTTTATGTCCTTGCCGCTGGCTAGGCAGTACGTCGGTCCGTAACACACAGAAATCATTCGATAAATCTCGGTATTCAAGGTCCTGGACATGACCGCAAAGTACAAAATTGTATGGGTCAAGAGATTTGTATGCCTTGAGTTTTCTTTCGTATAGACGCTGGGTGTTTCCACAAGGTATATGAAGATGTCCGGCCACTGTAACTTTGGCCATTTAGTTGGATCCTTGACCCATTGATCCGACAGTGAGTAGGCTACGGGTCAGGAAACCTCACCCCATTGCTAAAGGTTAGCTTATTAGTGTAAGACAACTTGCCTTCTGCTGGCAAACCATTAAAATAATTGGAGAAGGTGTCCGGATGACCCATATTCCTATGTTGTAAATTGACACCTGATACCGCTAACTCTCACTTTCTGCCACCAGTTCGGCTCCGCCCACAAAATACGTCATCGCTGTTTACAAACACAAAAAAGGTCTATTAGTTGGAAAACAAACAGTACTATGTTTCAGTGAAGCTGTGTGGATGAGGATGTCAGGTCATCTACATGCAGCTGTGCTCCATGTAGACAACACCTCAAAGTTCAGGGTAACAACAAGTTTGTCTGTCTTCCTGTAAGGTTATAAATGACAGATAATAAGTAAATAATTCAACAAACACCAAAAATAACTTCTTCCTCTAATTTCCTTAGAAGTGAATAACTTTCTTGGGTTACCAAACTTTCCAATAATTGGTTTATAATTTTGCTAATATTTTCTATCCAGGAAACTGTTTTATATAGAAGTTTCTTATCAACTCCACCAGACAGACCCCTTGCATTTTCTTCTATATAAGTACTACATAACTTCATGGTTCTTGGAAATTACCAGGTGCTTATCAACTCCACTGATTTAACTCTTCCTCCATTTTCTCTACAATTAGTACAAAATCTCATGGTTCTTTCCAGAAGACATATCAAATGCTCTCTAGGAAATTATTAGAAAATAGCGGACATGGAAAATAAAGTGTTACCAGAAATTCATGCAAGGGTCGTCTTTTATGACTCTTTCATTGGAGGAAACAGAAACGACAACATGTCTTTTTTGCCACAACAGTGTTTGCAGCTGCTGTGAAAGCCAATACAGTTAATCCTTCACAATGGATGAGGGAAAGGGGCAATGACTGGTGGCAGTGAATTGTGCTGGAGTCCTTTGGTGAAGCTGAGTGGATTGCAAACTTCAGAGTGAGTCATCACATTTCTACCCTGTGGGCGGTACTTTATCACAAATCCAAACAAACTGTAAGGCTTGCATTTACACCTGGCAGATTCTTGGGATCCGATCACAATGCAAAATCACATCCGATCACATTCCAATCCCAATGTGTGCTGTGCAGGATAGGAATTTCATGGCGGCCACGATGGTCACGGCCGTCGTTGCCCCTCGCTCTGGCTGTGATGCCCGCATGGCCACCATGGCATTTGTGCCCTGCTACTGTCAAAATCTTGAGGTTGCTTTAAAAGCGTCAGTGGTCTCTTAGAACTGCAGCAGTCCTTGTAGCTCGGTTTGGCTGTGCGCATGCACGCATTTCGGAATATCAAGAAAACGGGAGCACAGCTGAGAAGGACTAAAGGCAAGGCAAGGCAAGGCAGCTTTATTTGTATAGCACATTTCATACACTGGGGCAATTCAAAGTGCTTTACAGAGTGATAAAAATACAGTAAAGGTAAAAGATTTACAATTAAAAAGTGCAAAAGTACAGACAAGAGATACAAAAGATAAAAGACTTAAAAAGTAAACTAGCGCAGTTCAAATCAAATGAAATAGAAAGATAAAAGAACACAATACTCCCACTTCTAGATGCACATTGTGAGTGAACCCATATGTTTTTCTGTAATTTCCTTTTCCCCTGTCCCTCCTGATTCTACTCTTGATCTGATAATTACATCAGATCTCACTGCCTAAGGCAGTCGAGAATCATAGATTCTCCTCTTGGTCAAAAACCTCACCATCCAGAGATGGATGAGAATCATACAGGGTAAAGCTCTGTCCCCCCCACATATAGTGTTCACTCATGCGCAAGTAAGCATTACCTGGACAAGACGAATGAAAATTCGTACTTGCCCATGTCAGCTCTGTTGGGATCCTGAACAGAAACAGTTAAAATTAAGGTTATTTAAAAGCTAAGCTGAAAAGATAAGTTTTTAGCCATTACAGGGTAGAGTAGGCAGTGTAAAATAAGAAAGTTTTTAGCTTTGACTTAAAAGTGATCAGAGTCGGGGCTTGTCTAATATCATGTGGGAGGTTATTCCAGGTCTGTGTTGCATGATAACAAAACGCTGCTTCACCGTGTTTTGTTCTAACTCTTGGGACAGCCAGTAGGCCAGCCCCAGATGTCCTAAGGGTCCTAGAAGGTTCATGTGGCACAAGCATGTCAGAGATGTATTTGGGCCCAGAGCCACAGAGTGATTTGTAGACAAGCAGCAAGATTTTGAAATCAGTTCTCTGAGTGACTGGTAGCCAGTGTAAGGATTTTAGAACTGGTGTAATGTGGTCGTATTTCTTAGTTTTCGTCAGGACCCTGGCAGCAGCGTTCTGAATAAGTTGGAGTTGCCGAAGAGCTTTTTTTGAAAGCCCTGTGAACAGACCGTTGCAGTAATCCAATCTACTGGAAATAAAGGTGTTTCTAGGTCTTGTTTGGACAATAGTCCTCTGACTCTTGCAATATTTTTTAGATGGTAGTAAGCTGACGAAGTTACCAATTTGATGTGGCTATTGAAATTTAAATCTGAGTCCAGGATAACGCCAAGGGAGTCAAGGTGAGAGCAGACATTCTGTCTTTCTTTCTGTGCTCCAAAGACAATTATCTCGGTCTTATCTCTGTTTAGTTGGAGAAAATTTTGCCGCATCCAGTCATTGATTTGTTCGACGCAGTGACACAGAGTTTCAACAGGTCCATCGTCACCCGGTGTAAGTGATACGTAGATTTGCGTGTCATCTGCATAATTATGGTAGGCTACTTTATTATTTTGTAGGATTTGGCCTAAAGGAAGCATATAGAGATTGAACAGGAGAGGTCCCAAAATGGACCCCTGTGGAACCCCGCAGGTCATGGCCATCTGCTCGGACACACAGTTTCCAATGGAGACAAAGTACTTTCTGTCATGAAGATATGACTTGAACCACTTAAGGACAGTTCCAGAGAGTCCCACCCAGTTTTCTAATCTTTGTAATAGAATTGTATGGTCCACAGTGTCAAAGGCAGCACTAAGATCCAACAGTACTAAAACAGAGACTTTGCCTGAGTCATTGTTCAGGCGAATGTCATTTAGTACCTTTATGAGTGCAGTCTCAGTGCTGTGATGGGGCCGAAATCCTGATTGAAAGTTATCGAAGCAATTGTTCAGCATTAAAAAGTTACTAAGTTGTTGGTGAACAACTTTTTCAATAACTTTACCTAAAAACGGTAAGTTTGATATCAGTCGATAGTTATCCAGTACAGTAGCATCAAGACTGCTCTTCTTTAGGAGCGGCTTAATGAATGTGGTTTTCAAAGCCTTTGGGAAAATGCCAGATTGGAGAGAATTGTTAACTACAAGTATTAGTTCTTTTGCCAGGCTGCTCAAAACTGTTTTAAGGAAGCTAGTGGGTAAAACATCAAGGCAACAGGTGGATGATTTGAGATTGGACACAGTTTCTTCGAGTGTTTTGTCGTCAATGGGATTATATGCAGGTAAGCAAGCTAGCTAGTTATCGATAGATAGATAGCTGACTTATTTAGTGCTTAACTGAATCAAACCTATCTGTTTTTAATACCACTTAACGTTAATACTTAATACGTTAGTAACTTACTTCGATACAGCCACCAGATGGCGACGAAGAGCCAGAGCTCCCACCATAGAGCTCCAGTCTGTCTGGACAGAAATGGCTGGTGAAAATCCCCGGAAGATCGCTATGAGTCAGCAACAGTCTCAAACTTACAGTAGAAATGTGAGTAACTAAAATCTGCCATTTTTGGCGAAAATAACATAAGCCTTGGTGAAATATTTTGGCAAGAACATAGATTTTTGTCAGTGTGACTGTAAAATGTGAAGTTTGACTGCTACGTTTCCCCTGAAATGGCGGACGTTGTATTATTCCAATCGTGGTGCATTTAGGGTCATTGGAAAGCTCAGAATTTCTACTTTCCAGTGATACCAAGCAAGCATGTTATTGTAGACTGACAAGAAAATTATCCCGGATCTTTTGATCACAACTTGCTCTTATATTTACGAAGTTTATATTTGTATGACTTTATTGTTAAAATACTTCGTAATAAGACATAGTTTGGACAACATACAATTGGTTTACGGATTCTGAAAGCTGAAGACCCAATGTTTTCAAAACAGTATAATATTCATATCTTCTATTAATAGACCATCTTCCATTGCGATTTTTCGTAACTGTGCCACGGGGGTGGACCCGGTACCGGGTCCGTTATTTCACTCAATGGCCTTTGTGCCCTGGCATGTGGCCTTTGTGCCCTAAAAAAATTTGTGACACTGAAGGCCAAATGGCCTTGCCCCTAAAATGATGAAATTCCAAGCCTGGTGCAGTGTGCGCTTACACCTTGCATTAACATGCATTTTTCCATATCCAGATAGGATAACCAGATTCAGATTGCATTTTAATACCAGGTGTAAATGGGGTCTTTGAATCATGCCAACAGCATCACGGATGAATTCCTCATCCCTAGTGACTCTGAATATCAGGCAAGTTTGTGGAGTCCCTGTGATGAAGTCAGCGTCAGACTTCTGTCGAACAAACATCTCCATCTGAACCTGTATGTGAATAAACAAGAGCACTGGTGCTTTGTAGGTGCTCAGCTATAGGGGTGGAGTGGGGGGAGTATGCGAGATTGGAGTGAGTGAAACTATGTTGACATTAAAAACTACATCTGTTGACACCAAAGTGCTAAAAAAATATTTAAATCATGAGTTGACTTAGCCACTACAGTTAGAAAATCACCAAGCTACTTCCTTGTATATGAATGTACAACGCAGCAGCCTCAAGTTGGTTGATGCTTGTTTGACATCTACCGTACTGCCTAGTGTATGAGCGCACAGTGTTTCCCTTAAGCAAGGCTTTTCGGGCTCTGTGCAGCCTAAGAAGTTCAAACCATAATTCCCACAAGCAGTGCGCATTGCAAAAAGTGTTAAGTGTGAACACACATACAAATGAACACACAGAGCTCGGCTCTTATAGAGGTGCTCCTCCTGAGCACCTAATAAAGAGAAACAGACCTCTTCCGTTTTCTATATAACTACTACATACGTAAATGAATGGTTCTTTCTTAGAAACTCCTAAAGAAATTACCGGGTACTTATCAAATCCACTGATTGAACTGTTCCTCCATTTTCCCTTAGCACATAATGTCATGGTTCTTGCCAGGAAACTTTCCCCGTGAGAATTGGTACATTTTCTATTTCAATTGTTCGATCAATTGTTGCCTTCTTTCTTTCATCCCTCAGGCTCTTGACCAGGCGCAGGGGAAGTGGGCCATCGAGGATGTGAAAACTGCTTTTCAAAGCACCCATCACCTTTTCTCCAGGAAACACGGCATGGAAACATATGGCGTTACAAACTGTGTCCTGTGATATTCTTTACTATACCAATTCTCTCTCTCTCTCTCTCTCTCTCTCTCTCTCTCTCTCTCTCTCTCTCTCTCTCTCTCTCTCTCTCTCTCTCTCTCTCTCTCTCTCTCTCTCTCTCTCACACACACACACACACACAATCCCAAACTGCCAGCACTTCTCTTTTAACAGTTTGATTTGGTGTGATAAAAACATCAATATGCTGTAAATAAGGAAATGGTATTAGGCCCATCTATTATTAACATTTATTGTATCTCTGATATAATAAATCATATGGGAAAGGAAAACGGTTCCCTCCTTAGTATTTGTCCACCTAAGTCCATTGAATCCTCTAGGAGTGATGATGCCATTTTTCCAGAGAGTTGATTGGTGAGGAGGCAGGCTTTTAATGTTTGGATTGCGATTGCCTGAACATAACCCGCTCCTGAGGTGTGCAGCCGAAGTTACCATGGCGATGTACCCCACTGAAAAGTGAGCCACCGTTGAAAGAGTGAAAAGCCAGGGTTAAGCCCAAAGTTAGCTCGCTAACCCACTAATCCCACTTTGTGAGACAGGTCAGCATGAAATGTCAACTACACACACACACACACACACACACGCAGGCGTCCATCCTAGGCTTGTGACCAGGGAGTTCTCCTGATAGGCTCTCTCTCTTGATTTGGCAATAAATAAAACTTGTTTTTTTGCTGTTGTTGGTGATACAGAATACCACACAGCAACTTTCTGGCATCTTTTCATGTCCAAACAGTCCAATATAAAACACTACTAAGTTTCACAATTTCTAGTATTTTTGTACTGCAAACTATGTTTGCTGAGAATTGTTTTATCTATGGGGATAGTGGAGGGTAGCAGAGGTTTTTGTGGGCATTCCCTGCTTTGTTGACTGTATTTATGGATACTTTCCTTGAAAGAGGGTTGGCAAGACTGTTCCACTCTATCTGGTTTACAGTGGTTTGATTCATGCAGACATAATGACTGCTAAAATTAACAATGCTAATGTTGGAGCTGGCTAGCTAGCTACAGAGAGTAGAGTGGATTGCAAAACTCACCAAATCACCCTTTGTCCAAACATTTTTTGAGCTGTGCAGTGGGGCAAACATAGCTACAAACGAACCCACAGAGTGTATTTATGGTGCATTCCATTGGAAGTCAGAGGTTGATAGTTCAGAGTTGGAATTACTGACTTCCAATCTAAATGCGTGCCAGTGCATCTTCTCTGGCTTAGGGTTAGGGTTAGCCTTTGTCCATTAACATTAACGGTAGCTATTAATGCTGTAGTAATACTAGCAAAGACTTCTATCTAGTAACGAAGCAGAAGTCAACTGTTACAAATGGAAACTACAAAGTTGTTACAACACATTTTCCTATCACAAAAACTACATATCAAGTAAAATCAAGTTTTATTAAGTACAAATTGATGCTGTGACATCAGCTGTGTTTATGTCAGAGAACTCGGGCGGAATGAATTTCCGACTGGGAATTCCGACTTGAACGACCGTTCTGTTGCACTTTTCCATGTTGGAGTTGGAGTTCCGAGTACAATGGAATGCACCATTAACCTATGTTTTAGAGCAGGAGGAAGCTTGGAATACCCAAAACCCTACTCTGGCTAGAGGAAGGCAATTCCCCACTGCAAAGGTAAACCTTGGAGACAAGGCAACTGGACTATCAATAAGGAAAGTAAACCAAATGTAGCCTACTTGTGACCTTTCCCCCTCTATTGTACAGGCTGGCTTACTGTCATTAATCTGAGGCCTGGTTGGACTAACCTCATAAAAATGTATTTAATGGAATAAAAGTAAGGGACATCATTGGCTGGGGGATGGAGACTTGATTTTAAAAGGTACTCAGATCTTTTATCACTGTCCAGTACGTGTTGTGACCATCTTTGTCTGAATCATTTAGCTGTCCTGTGTGTGACCCTACTAAAGCTGAAACTCAGGAGCTAGAGCATCACAGTAGAAAAGACACCCCCACACCTCTCTGACGTGGTTTAGCCCAGTGCCTGTGGTCCACAACTTTTAATATGATGTTCTTTTATGATTCACCCTGTTCTGGACACTTTTAATCAGTGTGTGTATTACTCTGTGAGAGTTGAAGCCCAGAGCTGGAGACCAAGCGTGAACTCCACCCTGGTGACTAGTTGGTTCATTCCAGTGCTTTGGACTATTACACCTCCTAACTATTTCAACTGCAACTTGGAAGTTTACCATGAGCGTTCTGTATGCCTCCCCATTAGAGCTGGAGCTTTGAGGCTGGAGACCCACAGTATCCCCTTGCGCTTGATGGCCAAGCGGGATTTTCTTTTCCCCCTGTTTTTTTGTTTGATTTTTCTTTTTTAGAATTCTCAATAAACTGTATTCTCCCTTTTCACACAGTGGTCCGGTTCTTGGTGTATTAGCGTAGGAGGCTAGGTTCCCAACTGGTCCAGCCTTAGAATCCTGAGGGAGCTTTCTAGTCTTGGTGTCCAAATCCTCACTAGGTGGTGGAGTCAAAAGTCTGACAATTGCACATCTGCCAACAACATGCAGAGCTTGATTCATTTCTTTTCTTGCAGCAGGTATGTTGTGCTGTATAAGAAGAGGAAGAAAAGAGACTTGAGGTGTTTTTAGTTGGAAAAGTGAGTGAAACATGCTGCATGGCAAGCAGCTAGCAGTGCAAAGTGAGTCAGAAGTTCAAAAAAAAAAAGTCAAACAGAGCCACTTGTTCATGTTAGTCCTAAAGTCCTAAACACAAATAGAAGAAATAAAAAAATATATTTAAAAAAACACAAACAGGAAAAGGCAATGAAAGTAATAATGGAAAAATAAGATAACTAGAAAAGACAGGGAAACTTTGAATGAAAAGAGATACAGCAGCAAACAATAGTTGCCTCCATCAAAGATACTGATTTTTGATACTTGTGATTCCATTTCACAGCAGATCATACAGTATATATCATCCGAAGATCATAGTTCCTATTTATGCTCCATGACTAAACTTTTAAAGACGCAAAAATGTGTGTAGGATTAGGCACTTGCTATTTGGGTCCCTGACAAAAATGTAATAACATCAAGGACAGCGGCCCCTCCAGAACACCGCTTATATCAATCCCAAAATCCCTTTATCATCTATACTCTATTTAATGGGTGCTGTAGCATTTTAAATTTGTACCCATTTAATCCAGTTTTCTCGCAAATATGGACCGTTTCTCACTTTCATTGTTATTTTCTCCATTTCATAGATTTTGAACTTTTAGAACTTTTCCAATCACTTTTAATCAAGTCATTATCTTTAAGCCAACTTTTAGTTATTTGTTTTAGTATAGCTGTTCTTGTTATTCTAAAAAGGTGTTCATCCCTGTCTTCAAGTTCTTCAGGTGCTTCCCCAGATAACCACTGGGTTTTTATCAAGAGTTATATTAAATATGGTTGATATCTGACTTATAGTGTTCTCTATATGCTTGGATAGTTTTACATGTCCAGAATAAATGACTGTGTAGCTGTTTCCTCCACACATTTTCTCCAAACACTAAATATTATATTTGGTCTGTATTTATGTTGTATCAGTGGTGTTTTAGCAGATTATATTTTTCCATGTATATTCTTTCCAGTACATAGGGTTTGTTATCATACGTGTTTTTGCATATCTGCTTCCATTCTTCCTCAGTTATACTAGTTGTAATTAATTTTCCCATTTTTGCTCAACTCTTACACTTAATTGCTTGTCATAATGAGGTTGTTGTATCATTTTCACTGTCTTCGTTAATAAACCTTCATCTCCCTCATCATAAACTTTTATAATGTATTGTATCAAGGGTCTCAGCTCTTGGATGGATTTCTTTTTTGTTGCAATAAAGATATCTCACCTGCAAGTACCTCTATAAATATGACTTAGGGAGTCCATACTCTTGAGAAAGCATAGGCTTTTAGAGGCCCAAAGTTTAAGTTTTCATTGTCAAACTGTTTTAACATTTGATTAAATTGCTTGCAGTTAGTGAGGCAGACGAGCCCTTAGATAGTCCTACTGTTTTGAAAAAGACCATGACATTCTGAAGTAGTTTTCACTGATTGTGAAAGTACGATATTTAATTTATGGGCATAAAAATGAGTGAAAGTAGCCTCTGGAATTGTTTCTCTGATCTTGGCCTGAACATTTAAATTTCTCCAAAGTGCCCAAAACATGGGTAGCGACAGCCTCCATAGTCCTTTCTACTGATGTCGTCAAATCCTTAAAACGCTTCTTTCACCTCCCAGTCCAATACGTAACACAGTATGACTGATGCCTGGGCTTTATTTGTTATGTCTGGTGATTCATCAACCTCTACAGCAACAAAGGATGCTTCAGAAATCTCCTGTTTGATGTTGTGAATGATAACCTCTTCAGTCGCCGCAATCAGATTTTATTTAGGATCTTATTAGATAGGCCAGAGAAAACAGTGGATGACCTAAATGCGTGGCTAAATTTACATCATACGTATCTTGCTTAGCTAGCTAGTAGGTAGTGTCAATTAGTTAAAGGCCAAACCAAATGCAACTTCAAGCGAAGGATAGCGAAACACAAAGCTGCCATTATGGGAAGGCAGCAAAGCTGCACTGGAGGCAGTCTGATAGGCAGCAAAATAACTGTTGAGCCTTTTAGGCAGACAAGTATTAGTACAGTACATAGCACACAACCTTAAGAATGCTAGGTAAAGGCCACCAAGCAAAAATCTGTATGGAACAGTCTGCTAGGCACCTTGAGCCTCAATGTGTATTTTGGTCAGGCATCCAAGTGTTAGTAGACCACTTCAAGGAAGCCTGAATGATAGATCAATACCAGATGCCACATGCAAAGCAATACAGGGGCAGTCTGTGAGGCAGTATATAAATTAACATCGGCCCACATGTTAAACTGTTTGATAAAGAGTTGTCTAATTGTCCGGAACAAATTTGGACACGTGGCAAGTATTTGTAACCTGACCTGTCCGGACAAGTAAACAAAAATAACAGCATGGGTCAAAGGAACAAGTATTCTGATCTGAATATAGACATATTGTTCTCTCTGTGTGACTATCAGTTTTTGCACTTCAGTAAGAGGTATGTCACTACTATCACACTTTAGGATGTGTGATTGGTTGAAAAGTTTGTAGTCATGCAGCGAGAGCTCTGAGGAGACAAGTGAGAGAGAAAAAACAAGTTAGAGATTTTTTTTTTAATTTAAACGAACAATATATCTCAGACACTAGTGTGATACAATACAGTTATTGGCCTGATGGGGATGCTATAATTAATGGTCAAAATTTCAAACTCTGAAACTTTCATAAGTGCTAAACCACTGGTCTGATTTTGATGAAACATGGAGGGATGATGCATCTTGTTACTGATTTGCCCAAACGGTGCCTGCATCAGTCGTGGGGTAAGACATGTTTACTTGTCCTTTCTTCTTTGTCCATCCTGCATGGCAAGTACTCGACTAATTTCTGATTACCTAATGTACCTGTATTAATCAATAAGAGACAACCATACCATGGCCCACTGCTTTGAGTGCAATTACATTTTTTAATTTACTCACAGCAGGCTATAAAAGACTTGGTTGTGGTAAACATCAGCTGAAGTAGCTAATGATATCTCACACACAACAAGTAGTAGTGCAGAGAATAGAAGCCTAAGACAAATAACAAATGACTCAATGTGTGTGTGTGTGTGTGTGTGTGTTAATTGCAAAATAGGTATTATAGCTTTAGCTACAATGGCATGATGAATAAAAAAGAAAATGAAAAGTGATGGGTGTGTGGTGTAGGCTTCCAAATATGCAAGATGCAAGGAGTGATAAAATGAAAAGACCGATAAACTATGAGAGGATGAAAATACAAATACGAGAGTGAGGGAGGAGAAAAAGAAACACGGATAAACTGTAATAGATTTGTTTGAACTTGAGGTTTCAAAAATTGTATAGGCATACTGGGAAAATAACACCCTATTCTTTGGATGGTAACTTTTCAGGAACACATTGTTACTGCTATTGATATATTACTTATATTTTACATTTTCTTGTGTTATGATATGGGCCTGAAGGATCAAATAGCAGGGACAAAAATAAAGACTATAGGGTGGCAATAGTAGTCAAAACTGGAGCTAATGAGAATGTTTGAGTATTTTCTTTTAATTGTGGTGGCAGTTGACAGCAACTCTCATTTGTGGGTTGCTGTCAGCACATGTCTCCCTGAATTATCCCTCTGATCTCAGTGTGAAATCAGTTCTGTCCACTCAGGATGTCTGGGTTACTGTCATAATGCCAACAAATTCAGTCTCTAATTCACTGTCAGTAGAGCAGTTATAGAAAATATCTTTGATGATGTGACAGGCCCTATTGCTTCTATCTTTGGGAGAGTTCATTATCACAAACATTGACTGAACCATCTAAAGAACTATTAGGGTTAGTATTATGTGGGGAACTCATCAAATTAATGAATTACCCACAAAACTCTGCGTTATGTAAAAAGCATTCACAAGTGAAACTAAGCTAAAATCACCTTGATACAATTTCATCATTTCCTTTTCATCAAGTCAGCATTTTACAATGTGTCACTTCCTGATTTAGCAAAGCAAGACCTGAAGTTTGGGCTGAGAATGCATTCAAAACCTTCCACTTTTGATTACACGACTGCATCCGTTTTTCATGACAGGAGGAGGAATTGCGTGTCTAGAAGAAGAAATCGTGTTGTAATGTGTGCAAGAATTTTTACTTTCCTGGATTCAAATCATTGACGATCTGTGCAATTATGCGCAATCCCTGGATGTCTCTAGGTAATACTAGTCTAGTTTGAGTAAGGCTGAAGACGGTCTGAATCACCCTATTTGAATGGGAAACTTGTAGTCATTGGGAAATTTCACCATGAAGACCATAATAACTTTACGACTGAGATGATCCACTGATTTTTAATGGGATTTCTCATCCTATTTTGATAGGTGAGTTTTTCCACTGTGCCTCAAGAAAAGTTTCCACTTCACTGCATAGTAGCTAACTATTTGAAAAGTAAAACACTCAGCCCTTTCCAACCATTAATCTGTGCTGCTGGTGTTTGAAGGCGTTGATTGGTCCCACAGCTGTATATTATATGCCGTCTGCCTTATGAAAAACAGAGCCCTCTGAAATTCATCTTGCAACCCAAACCACGTCAGCTAATTGACACTCAAACAAAGCTGAGAGAGCTGCATTCTGCTGCACTGATTGATGGACGAACATGAAAAGTAGCCTGCCTTCTCCCATTGTGTGACTGTTCAATCAAACCTAGACCACTGTGGCTGGCTGTCATCAATATGCATGGAGATAGCCTGTCACCACTTTTTTCTGCTCCTGTGTGAAGCGCCACAGCCTGTCTCTTTTTTTGTGTTTGTGAAGATGCTATCCGTCTGCCCACCAGTGAACATTGCAAGAGAGTGGCCCAGCTGCACCTCTTTCTCATCAGTCTGTCCAACAGAGTGAGGAAAGAGGCCCGCAGAAAAGTATCTGTTGCAAGGTTTCACGGTGCTTCATCTGTGTTTTAACTTATATCTGTAGTAGAAGGACGCCATTATATTTCCACCTGGTAATTATGTGAACCAGAAAGCAGTTCATTAGCAAAATAAACAGGAAAAAGTATAGAAGAAAACAGAGTTCATAGATTAAAAGTTCAAATGTTTTTTTTCTGAAAACACATTAAAATTTAAAGGGATGTAAAACATATATATGTATATCAAATGCTACCACCCTGACACAGTAAATCTCTGTTGGCCATGTCTTCATACAGCTTCCACTCATATTTTACACCTCACTCTTTATTTTCTCCTTGACTTTCATGAATAAAAGATAAGCAACTATAAAAAAACATATCCCCTATGGCCGTCAACCTTTAGCTATTTATTGTAGACCTGCATGCCATTCAACTTATATGGCCTTCAAACTGAATACTTAAATAACTCACTGACAAGCAAAAGACATTTGCACACACCAAAGCATTCATGTTTTCTGGTAACTTGTTAAATTTTGTAATACTTACTTTTTCATTGTGGAAGAGGAGAAACGATAGAATGTGTTTGTAGCAGCTCCTCACGCAGTAATAGTGTTCTCCTGTACATACACACTATCCTTGTCAGAAAAGGTACCGGTAATGTAAAGTCTATTATCAGCTCATCCTGTTTGCGTGAACATTTTAACAATTCTTAGGATGTTAATATGATGTTGATAGTCAAAATAAGTTTGACATTTAAAAAACACTACGCCGACTTTATGTGGGTCATTGGTCACTTTACCCAATATCTGATGATTGGCACCAAAAAACTTCACTGTGTGTCCAGTAGATAGTTCTGTCCAGTGCACATGCTAATGCTTTAGCATACTGCTTTACAGTATGTTAAACCTGCAATAAGCGATTTCAGACCCTGTAACCAATCCTGAAACTAACGTGAGCTATATGGAGGTTTCCGTGATACGTATTGATATAAACAAATAGCCACACACGCGGACCAGCTGTGTTGCTGTTTTCACCTTTTTTCTAAAGCTAGTTGTCCAATTCATCAAAGCGGAGTCGAAGCTCCTCCCGACCCATTCAGTAGCTTTTCTTAACTTGTCTCCTCCCTCGCTGTTTGAAAGCGGCGCTCTCCCCCTCCCATCCTTGAAAAAAATTCTGGTAATCGATGAAGCGAGTGAGTAAACTTGTTCAACTAGAAGGGCACTCGGAGAGCGCAGACCTCCGCCAAGGTTCGTGCTATTATTGCTTGTTCGTGAGTCGGATCCGGATCCGCTCCAAAATTTTATGGGTTCTTCCTTGGCCCATGCTACACCCTTCCAAAGTTTCATGAAAATTGGGCCAGTAGTTTTTCTGTAATCCTGCTAACAGTCAAACAAATAAACAAACGGCACCGAAAACATAACCTCCTTGGCGGAGGTAACTAACTAGTAAACTTGCTACCTACCTCTTGACTTGTCATTGTGGGAGAAAAATCTGGGCAAAGTGAGACTGGTAACCGGCGACATTTCTCCATAGGTACGTTTATTTTAGCCATTAGCCTTTATGCACGGTTTGTTCTTAAGGGCTTCCGTTGCCCAGTCATTCTGCTGTGTGCGTTTACATAAATGTGTTATGGTTTCTGTCACCCTCTGGTGGTCGGAAAATCGCTTAGTGTAGCTTTAAGTAATTGTAGGCAATTAGCATTATCCAAAGTATGAAGTTAAACCTTAGTAGTCTAAAGTTGGTCTGTAGATTTTCATAACTTATGGAAAAAAAACTCAATCTTTATCATTTGTGAAGTCCATTACGAACAGCGCAAAAAACTTCAACTGTCTGGCTAAATTTATTTATACTTCCTCTGCAAACAAACAAGTTGCGGTTGAAGTCTCACAGGAATCTTCTGCCACTGAAAGTGCATTCTTTTTGTTGAATTTCATGTCTATTTTACTAATCCCTTAAAAAAGCCTGTTAGGTCAGAGAGTGGGTCAGAGAGAAAGGCACAGGCTGAGGCAGGTTCCAAAGTCACCCAGTCAGATTTATTGTGAGGAAACCAGGATTATTTACAATGGAATGAGTTGTAGGAAAAATAAAGGGTCCAAGTTATGGGCAAACCCATAACTTTGACCCTGTGCTAGGCCAGCTGTCCTGGTCCCCATTTGTAACTTGAGAGAGGCAGAATGAGTGAGAGACCCATGGGTGCTTGCCGGTTTATATAGTCTAAGCAAACCATAATTAGTAATCAATTATTTCAACGATCCATCAGATGTTCAATCAAATCCAATATTCTACAATAACTACATACGTAACCATTTCACCACTATAATTAATTTAAATGATTCATCTTCAATGTGATACACTGAAACAAAAGGTCTTTCTCTTTTACCGATTTGGACCCCCCTCTACTCAACACGCCACCCCCGACTACAAACCAGGTTCGAGTTGGGAATCTAAAACAGGAACGGCCAAGTACAGGAAGTGAAGAAAATATGACAGGTAAGCGTTACTTTACCAACTGTTTCGATAAAAATTATGAATCGTAAAAAATGTGTCTGTGAGTTCGCTCAATATGTAGCTAAATTATGTCAACAATGCAGGCAGGAATGTCAAACAAACACTAGTAGCGGTAGACCTCCCAGTATGGCGGCGACACTGCACTGAGACACAGCACAGACTAAAATGAAAATATGATTAGCCAAGATAACAATCAAATAACCAAATCCAAAACACAGTAAGCACTTAAGTAACATTGCTTAGTGGCACCAAGATGTCATTTACTGTATAGAAAGAATGTTAATTCAGGTGTCCCGTGTCAAAGCCTGGCAAGTTTAGACGCATTTCATTAAAATGAACTAACCATCTGGCCTTAGAGCTGCTACAAGTTCTCATTTTCTCACTTTTGAAATGCTAGTTGCCAATGATAACTCAACTTACTGTATGCTTTCCCAGCAAACATGCCCACACTAGCCCAACGTGGGAAAAAAAACAAAAAACTGATTTGCACATTGGTGCAGGACTAGCCCAGTATGGGCAGCTCAAAATTGCTTGGAGAAGAACTTTTTAACCCCCTTATTAACCCCCAAAAAGTCGGGAGTAGTCCTTTAGAGGTTCAAATGTGTAGTGTTTCTTCTTTCCTGAACCATAATATCACTGGTAAATATCAGCTGAGGTTGCTAAATGGAAGTGAGTGAAACAAAGTCAACAACTCATGGCAAACTTAAAGATTTCTGCATTCAGAAACACAGGAGAGGGCCGAGGCTGTGTTTTTGTTGTTGTTTGAAGGCCCTCCTACCACTCAAGTGTTGAGTCCGCCTCCTCAAGAGACTTGGCTTGCACACGAAGTCCTCCGTGAGCTACACAGTGACCGCAGCTAACTGCTACTTGTGCTGGGTATCCACTACCTTTCTATTTGAATTTGCTTGACTTACTTGCCAAAGGGGAGATAGAGGGGAGGGGTGAGGCGTTCGTAGCCAGCATGTACCAGAGGAGGGGCCAAGCCATGTGTCTATTTTGATTTGTTGTTGTTATTAGGTCAGCATTGAGCCATAAATTGCACGATACCTTTTAATAATATCGTTAGGTACAAAATTAATTATACTGAATTTCACTACATATTTGTTATGTCTGTGTAATTGTGCGGAAATAATTTCAGGAAAGGTAGCAATAATGACAATAACAACGCATTGCAAATATGATAATGTTATTTAATATTGTAGTCCCATGCATAATATTAAGTATACGCAGTGACATTTGGGACCATACCAGATCTGAAGTAGACATAGTAGGTCTCCTGACGCTCCCTCCGACGGGATATTTGAACAGATGTTCCTGGTGAATGAGACACGAGTAAACAGGTCCTGTCAGTGTTTGTCTCTCTGGTGTACAACAGCTGTCAGCGCTCATGAGGGTAGGTAGGGAGAGTACTTTAAGGAGGGGACAAATGTAAAGGACAAAGGGGCTGGTGCCAGTAGATTCAACCTGCAGGGGAATGTCTGCAGTATCTGTTCAGAGCTGTTGGGATTTGAATGCATGAGGAATCCAAATCTGTGGGAGCTGTATGATGATGCATATGTTCATTATGGGCCTGATTCAGACTGCGTGAAGTTATGTAGGTCTTATGTGGATGTAGATCTGCATGTTTGAGCTGTTCCTATTCAGGCTTGGACTACTCGGTGTGCACACTGAGGATTTGGGGTGTGCCTTCCCTTGTACACACGTTTATTCAAAAATTTTCTTTGTCCTTCCCGTCAATATGGTGGAAAATTGGGCCATGGACTTTCCATGAGACATTGCCTGCAAATACTGTGTGCCTTTAATTCAATTTTGGTTGGGACGATGGCACACAACATGCCCTTGGGACATTAATTGGATAAAATCAGAAGAAAATATACTTAATATATAAGATTATATAAGATTATATACGATTTTTTCGGTCAAAAATAAGTTATAATATAATATATAATATAAGTTAATATAATAAAGTCACAGAAGGGCCACTCTCCAATTGCTGACACTTGCAAACACTTATGTCCATGTATGCATTGCATACCAATTGAATGCGCACTGAATACTTTCTTTTCCTATTCCGATAAATCTGCTCTTGTGCACACGGCACCCTGGTGGTCTCACACATACAGTCAATGACGATAATGTTTGGAAAGCTCACAAATCGATGGAAACTGTTGTTGGTCATGCATATTTGCATGTCTGTATATAGATATTGACATATCAGATATCCACAACATCCCTGGATAGCCTGTCCCAGGCAGCAACTGTCATCAGGATGGAAAGGACACATGTTACCTGGAGTGAAACAGGAAGAATGCCTGCTGTGCGATCTGGCTCTGCAAATCATCATTCAGAAGACAGCACACCTCCATGGTCGAGGCCCTTTCCATGTGCAAACGCTGGATGCACAGGGCATCTGTTGAACTCAGCACATTAAAATTATTTCTTGGCACGCTCCGTGTGCCCTGGTAGTGTCATCTCCTTTGATGTTCCCTTAAAAATTCAATTGATTTGTGTGTGATATGAAGCTGTGTAAGAGTGTGTCTGAGTGTGTGTAAGTGTGTATGAGCTGGGAATAAGGCGAGAGAAGAGACAGTCCATGCATAGAAGCATGTTCCAAGCATTCAGTGAAGGCTTTAGTGGACTGAGATTGTGATTTTTTTTTTTTACATTTAATTTTAATGCTACTGGTTATTGCTTCAAATTTTGTGACTCAACATATCCTGTTTGATGTCTTTGAAGTTTATTAGTATGCAGATTTCTTGGGAGCACTAGACATAGGGCAGAGTTTGGGTGCAGAAGAAAAGGCACATCGCAGTGGACTTCAATCAGACTCCGAATCCGCTGATTGTAATGTGAATGACATGCCTTGATTTACTCATCACCACAAATGCACATCTTGCAGCAGGCCGCATATCCTTGTGTGCTGCGCAGTGCTGCTTAAAGTTTTATTATGCAACCTCTTGTGTAGAATGGCGGAGACTGTGAAGTTGGGCTGCAGCTGCCATTCTACAGTGCACGTACTACAATCCAAATTAGCCTGCAGATTACAAAAGAAAAAGCACAAGTGAAAGCACCACTACGCGGTGTACAGATATACGCAACTTCCTGCAAGATGCGCACAGGAATTGAATTACGCTGCAATCTGCAGGCTATTTTGAATTGCAAATCAAGGCATGTTGAAAACACAAAGCAACAGGCTGTGGGCTTTATATCTTATTGCAGTATGGTACTGAAAAGCTGATTTGCAGTCATGAATGATGACCTAAATGGTCGTATTGACCTTTTGAATATGCCAACACCAGTTTTGCAATTTTAAATTGCAGTCTAAAAGGACCTGTGACCTCTAAGATAATCACAGCTCATTTAGAGGATGTAAGATTTTTCTTAGCCTGGTCCCAGACTCCTGAATCGCGTCCAGCACACTCTGATTGTGATGAGCGATTCAGAGAGTCTGGTGTTGCTCTAGTCAACGGCGATTTCTAGCTTGTACAGACAAGATTGAGCCAATCAGTGCCTTTGTGGGCGGGAGTAAAATTTTAACTATTCATGCAGTGGTTTTTCATTGGCGTGTCGGCAGAATAATATTTGTTGAAATCGCCCCCTTACCCACTATTGTCTTTGCAAAGATTATATTTTTGTCAAAAATGACCGACATTCTTGGTGTCACTGAAAATAATGTCAGAGCGGCCGAATACTTCAGTATCAAACCCCCCCATACAGAAAATGGCTAACAAGGAGGCAATCACAGGCTGAATAGGCTGAGTGGTAACAGAATGGCCATTCAGTCTGAATATCAGGTAGGTTTACAAATTTTCAGGAAAAATGATAATTATGTAATCTCTGAAACTTTTTTCCAGGAAGTTTTACAGCAACATCCACATATTAAAAATTTATACCAAATCACTGCATTCACTTTTCCAAGTGTTCTTCACTGTAAAAACGATTCTGAGCTTGTGAAATGATTTTTGCAAATAATTTGAGACTTGCAGTTGTATATCACCATTTGTAAACATGTGAAACAATTTTGCATGAATGTATTTCAATGTGTGAATGTGTAAAAAAGATTTAAGCAAACAAAAATAATGTGTAAATGTGTAGAAAAGATTTGTAGTTGTAAACAACATTTTGTGAATGTGTAAATGATTTCAAATGTGAGGTTGCAAAAAAAATCAGAGCAAACAGATATAGTTTTGTGAATGTGTAATGAAAGATTCAGAGCAGCAAACTGCGTGAATAATGTCACTCAAAGTTTCATGTGACATCCAGGTTACAAGCACAGATTTTTTACCCTGTTTTGCCTCGGGAGTCTACTAGCCAATGGGAACGCTACTCTTTTAACTATCCAATCAGGGAGGGAGTTTTACTGTCCAATCAGGGGGCGAATGGCTCTGGCGCTCTGGTCAAACAGCTGTAGTCCTCCTCGCTGTCAGAGTTCGTAGCAGTGAATTGTTTGCTGTACAATTAAAGATGATCTGCTTCCAAAATTGACATTCACAGCTTAACTTTTATGACTCGTTGGCAAGACCAATTTGTTTATTTATGGCTTAAGACATCATACTGATTCCAAGAATCAGCCTTTCCTCATCCATCTCTCCCTATGTGAACAAAATACACCTGCAAAATGAGACAATGTGTCCAATTTTTGAGGCCATAGCAACTGTGCTCGCTGTGTTCGCTGACGCATGCTGTCAGTGTGACAGCTTCACTGAAACTACTGGCTGCTACTTACTTTTTCATGACAGTCGGCTGTTCGCTTGCTCACAATGCTGTATGTTTAGGAACTGCTATAAAGTAGGTAACAATTTGATGCATTAGCAGCACAAACTCAACACAATAGAAAAAGAGAAAGAAATAGTCGCACACCCCTAAGCACACGCTACTTTTTATATAATTTATGCCATAGTCCCACAACTCTTTGGGTGTGCATTCTACTATTTTTGATAAACTCAACACAAAACAACCAATCCCATGTGGACTCTGGATGGATCTAGGGAGCTGTTTCAATCATGTGTAAAATGTCATGTTTTCAATTAGCTGAATTTGCTTTTCCAAAAATATTTCAAATATGAAACCCATGAGAAGAAACTAACCCCAGAAAAGCAATAATACTTCAGTGACAGTAAATCGTTTTTTTTTTTATATGAAAGGTACATTAAAAGTTGTCAAAAGAGACAAACTTTGACAAAATTAAAAACATTTCAAATAAATTTCACTAAGTTGAAATTTATTTCACTAAGTTGAAATTTAGTGTGAAGTGTGAAGTTAGAAATTTGATCCACAAATTGAAAAATGTGACAGCTAGCCTTACAAAATGATTGCTAAAACAAATTATGGAATGATTTAACTTCACTGATTGGCAGAATAGTAACTTCTACAGACTGCATCATCTACATTTTAGAGCTATTGAATGATTAACTTCAGTAATGTTTCTTTTTTTTCCTAAATGCATATATGGCATTCTCAAAACATTGTCTTCATATATTTGTTTTCTATATTTGTTCTATAAATGCAGTTGCAACCATTTTCAGCTCAGGTCTTCTAGATGGCCAGATTGACAACAATGTGTGTGTGTGTGTGTGTGTGTGTTTGTTTGTGTGAGGGAGAGATAGAGAGAGAGGGTTGGGTATATCCCTTGCCTATACAGCAATCGCTGACCATCTTTTGCTTCTCTGACAGTGATCAAGTGTGGCTTACCAAGACAGCGTAGGTGATCGAGGTGTCCACGGTGACAATTCATCATGCTATCAGAGAGCACAAAGATGACAAGTTGTTTTACTGCTGAATCAATTTCTATAATTTTCAACTTCAAAAACATGTCTCTCATCTCTCTCATCAATTTCTTTCTTTCTTTCTTTCTTTCTTTCTTTCTTTCTTCTTTTTTCTCTTGTACCTACATTTAAATGTTCAGTAAAACCTCTTACCAACAGACACACACACACACACACACACACGCACAAACTGCAAGCACACTCACAAATCAACATTATGTTTATTTACACACATTTTTCCACTCTGCAGAAAATCACCGTGGGTGACGGAGGGGCATTAATAGCAGATTGGACATAATCACTGGTCAACTGTTTCATCCACGGCAACAACATTGCGACATCAACATGACACCAGCAATTATCAATGAGCATCTCTGTGGAGGTGGAATCTCTCATGGCTGTGGAGTAGAGTAGCTGTTGAAGCCGAAGAATTGTGTGTGTGAAACAGAACTAGAACAGTTAAAGTCATTTAAACAGAGGAGAGAGAAACATGAAAAGTAACAGGCCAGCAGAGGTGAAGAGTGTGAAAGGTTGGACTGAGAGACCGAAGAAGCAGATGGAATGGATATTGCAGGAGGAGGAGGGGGTGGGGGGGGTTATAAGTGAAGGGGTATACAAGAAGTGCATCTGTGCACGTCCCAACGGACTGTTCCCTCACATTTGTAGACTGCCCCGGTTAAAGACACTCCTGTAAAAAACAACAGAATCATTTATTGAGCTGATATTAAAATTTAATGCTAAATGGAAAACCCTCGCTGTTTCCTATTGTATTTTCAAATGACTTGATAGCCTTTTATTTTTCCCTTGTTCCTTTTATTATCTGGGGGCATTGTCTTGGGTTTCCCTTCCAATCCCTTCCACTGCCTCTCTCTCTTTCTTCCACCTGCTTCTTCCCTCCATCTGCTTCTACCAGCCTTTGACTTGCTCTTGTTTTCCCTCTTTCTTCGGCTTGACTAGCTGTATCATCCTCAGGAGATTTTGACATGATATTAAGCTATAGTTACAAGGCAATACTCTGATGTGGATCCCAAGGGAAATCTCTTAGATCTGGAGTGTGCCATTTTTACTAGGGGAGGCAGGTGTCTGCCTTGCTGAACCAAACAACGATATATTTAATTTTGAAAACGGATACATACTACCACCCTCGAGCCACCAGGGATCTGCATTCTGAGATGAGAGAATCAGCCTTTTTTTCCCTCTCTTAGCCCAGGAGGATGTTAATTCATTGACAGAATGAGGTATGATTCCAGCAGTGACAGGTGTGGGCAGAAGCAGGTGCTGCCTTGTGATACTGTTGTGAAATTTATGTCTCTCGTCTCGCAGTGAGGGCCTTGTCTACACCAGCTGCCGCAACCTTGTGCGGAGAAAGCTAAGAGGTTTTAATTAGGAGTAAGAGTGTCATTAATTACACATTCGTTCACACTCACATCACTGTCTCAGAGAACTTCCTTCTACCTTCTGACTCCTCCCTCTCTCCTTCCCTGTCAGCGCAAAACCCATTTATGCACCCCAGAATTTACTCCATTCCCTACCGAGAGAAGGAGAGCAAATTTGTTAATTTGATGAATGGCAATCCTAACTCTCTTCATGCCATCCCTCCATCCCAGTCTCCCAGATCATTCAACACTCTCTTCCATCTTTGATCTAGGACCCCCATGGGGAGTCATGTTTGAAAACTCAGACCCCTGACAGCTCTTTCAAAGGGCCAGGATTTAAGTGAGAGGGGGGGTATATGCAGCAGATTAGTTTCTTAAACGACTTGGGGAACAATGAGCAGAGGAATTTCTTATGAAAAGCGCCTAGGATTCATTACTCTGACTAATTTAATTTCTCCCTTTTGTACAAACGAGATGATGAGGTCATAACTCAGTGCAGAAACCTGAGACAGTGGCTGTTGCTGCCGACAACGTGATAAAGACACGTAATAATGCTTAAGTTCCTCAGATTCCTCTGAGAGAGGAGACTTTAATCTTCCGGTATAATATAGCAAGGCTTTATTAATATCCATTCATAGGTAGTCTGCTCGGCATTACAGGCACTGGAGCTACAGTACTGTAATCAGGAGGAGCAGAAACAGGCTGATCCCCCAGCCCAATTGTGAAGAAAAAAATATTTGTCAAAATATATTCTTGATGGAGGTATCAGAAAAGGTGCGAGGTACAATATACTGTAGGCGCACATTCAGTACATAAGTCTATCTGGGTAGAGCACAGTTCTGAGTTATTGAGCATATTTTGACATCCCAGCTGGCAAAACTGTTATGTAGTGAAGTCTATCTTGATAGCTCATCAAAGCCTGCACCCCCATGGTACTCCGAATGCAAAATATCAAAATCGTATTAATTAGAAATTGCATTTTTTAAGAGGGCTCAAATAGAACCTTATAATTCTATAGGGTCAATTGAATTTTATTTATTTATTTTATTTTATTAATTTAATTTTGCACAATTCCTGGGTTTGAAATCAAGTGCAGAATCTGCCCAGCCGGCACATCAGTGATTGACCGGGAAGTTTGGCTTGGGTGGATTTTGGACCTATATATAATTTGTCTCTTACATACCTGTAGTACTTGGACCAGCAGAGAATATTGACTCCTGAGTCAGCTGTTGGTTGATATGGCAAGCTCCTGTCGCTAGGCTTCTTGCTGCTAACAATGAGTCCAAACAAGGTTTGTCAAAATACATATCCAGTCTGTGAAAACGATATGGTGACCAACCGACGTATTTATATCCACAGCCCAAAAAGCAGCAGCACCACACCATTTCCACTCAGTGGATAGTCTTCTACCAAACTCTACCCGGCTCCATGTGCAACTGTTTACAATCTGACCTGACCGTCCGCAAAACTAGATCATAACACCAGTAAGGCACCTTTCACCCCACAGCAGTCTGTGGTGCGGCAGAGAGAAATAGTTTTGTGATTACCTGATGTTTATACATTGTTGTTTTGTGTTATTGCTCTGCACTTTCCAGTATTTCTGTTTTAGCTCTTTAGCTGCACATGTGCACAATGTAGCCCTTGTCCACAGCAACTTCTGTCTTTTAGTGAGGATTTTTGTTTTTTTGCAGAGAAAAAGTGTTTGCCAACAGGGGCAACCAGACAGCATTAAATAGTTGACAGTGGCCCAAATCTGGCAACCGGGCAACTGTTACTGTTGAGCCCTGTGCCCCTTAAATTACATCACATGCAGCAGCACGGGTGTAGCATCATGTGCTATTATAGTTTCTTTATTAAAAGTTTGATTAATACTTACTTTGTTACTGCACTGTACATGCAGCTGTTTTGGAATGAGGGACAGATGGAAATTGTTGGAAATATTTAGAGGAGTGACTGCGCTGTGTGCATGTAGTTCACTGCCTTCTTCCAGAAAATTGACTTAGCCCTATCAATAAAATAATTTTGATGATATGCCTAAAGCCAAGCTTTGTCTTTCCAATGGTAGGCTCCACATTTTAGTGCTTGCAGATCGACATCTTGGATAAAAACTTAAGTGGCACAGATTGTCAGATATCATTATTTTGGATAGACACTGTAAATCACTGTCCTTTGCAGGTCTGTAGGTGGGTGCAGGTTGATCACTTGTGGGTGGAGCAAAGGTAATGATGGGTGCAAAAAGGGTACAGGAGCATGCAGGCACAGAATTAAGAAATCTGGCGCATGCTGACCCCATCATTCACGATTCTCTCTGTAATTCTTTCTCTTTGTTCCTAATCCTATACTTCATCCTTCCTCGTGTTTCTAACTCATACCTTCTCCACTGTCCCTTGTCTTTGTTCTGCCTTTTGTCTCCCTCCCTTTCTCTCTTCTC
The DNA here is from genome assembly GCF_046629955.1 of Centroberyx affinis. NCBI lineage: Eukaryota > Metazoa > Chordata > Actinopteri > Beryciformes > Berycidae > Centroberyx > Centroberyx affinis. The sequence continues at coordinate 111,540 of NW_027279931.1, forward strand.
TGCTTCTCTGCATCTGTTGCTTTACCACCCATTACCAGCTCTCAGCAGGATCCAGCCATCACATTGATCAGAGGGACGCCATGCACAACTACATGATTCCTCCATATTTTCTTCAATTTCTGTAACCAGGGGGAGGAGATGACTCTGAGACTGTGACTGCATCACTGCAGTGAGGACCTGTTAATGAAACTGCCTGAATCTGTTGGTAGACACGCGGTCACAAAAAATGCAATACACTTGGCTAATGACTCTGATGCTCACTGAGCCCACAATTGCTTTGTGTTATCATCGATCCTGTCACCAATCTGAGAATCATATGCACCCCCGATACATTTTTTGCCTGTAGACACCTGCTGATTTACAAAATTGGATAATTATAAAGAAAATGAGTGAGCAGCAGTTGGCTTGGAAACAGCATTATTTCTGATGGCACCTATTAAATAACGGAACACTTAATCGTTTCACTCATTTGTGTGCACATCAGCTCTGAGACTGCTACCGATCCCTTCTACTATATTGTTTTTATGTACAGAGCATCAAACAGGCCAGAGTTATTCGACAATAATGGAAGTCAATTTGTTAGAAAAATATGGGGCCGCAGCTCATGGAAAGCTGCAGCCGTTTTGTGTGTGTGCATGTTTGGGTTTTTACATTTGTTTGTATGCGTGTATGAGTGCTTGTGTGCATATGTAAACGGCAAGGATTGCTTTTTTTTTTTTTTTTTCGACTGAATGACTCTTTCCATTACATTACAGTGCTTTTTGAAATTTCCCTTTTACTATAAGTCTGGAAAGAATCCCAATGTGAGCATTTTTGCAAGGCAGATATTTGGCAGGCCAAACATCTGCCTTGAGAAAGACCTAGTATGGCTATTGAGTTGCTACTGTTTGCTACATTGGCTTTTGTGCTTTCAACACATCTAATTTAGCAGGTCCATAGGCAAACATCGGAGTGCCAGTGCTTCCGACTGGAAATACCAACTACCAGCTGTTTTGTTATGGGAGTGCACAAAAACTGAAGGCTAGCAAATACGTCAGTTAACTAGTAAACTCTGCTTATTTCCAAAAGCTGCAGTAACTACGGCTGCAGACAGGAATGCCACTGATTGGCACTGTTGAAATCATAATGGAAAACAACATTTTCAACCACATTGTATCAGAATCCACACTTGAGCCATTTTTGTATGAACCACAGAACATTGCTGAGGTGATTTTGCAAATGAGGCAAGAATGAGCTGCCACTGCAAATGAAGCCTACCGTGGGGTATGGTGTCACTGGGATGGATATAGAGGCAGGAGAGGTACGGGCTAACAGTGACTGGTGGTGCATGTGTGGATATTGCACAGCCATGCCCACAGAGATTGAGAGTATATGCCACAATGAACGGGACCGTCACAGTGTTTGCTTGACTCCATGGCTGACGTTGAAGAACAGGGATCATTGTGTGTTACTCAACATTAAAGATTTGATGCACAAATGGACAGCGGCGTTTTAGAAACATTCTTCCGCACAACCAACAGGATAAACTGGCAAAAGAGTAAGACACCAGCTGGACAGAGAGGGCAAAAAAACAAGTACTCTAAGTCACTTCAACTGGCTAAACTATGCTAACATGACATATGATACAGAGCATAAACACTGGCAAAAATAAGCTGTTCTGTATCTGGCTTATTCCTAGCATGACTCAGCATGACTAAAAACTTTATTAGAATTCAGCGAGAGTGAGGCAGAAAACAAATTTTCCCAGTTTTCTTTAGAAAACAGTGGCTGTTTTGTGTGTGTATGTGTACATGACTATGTGTGTTTAAAGTCTATTGTTGACAGATTGTAGAATCCTGTTTTCCTAGCCCAAAACAGGTTATCAATTGTGTTTTGAGTAGCATCATTCCCATTTGTTTACGAACTCGGTAGCACACACAGTATACATATTAAAAGTGGAAATGGGATACTATTTACAGATCAGTGTGATATGACAATCATTCGTTCTGTTTTTTTGACACAGCTACACCTTTTAAGTGATGTAATCTCCAGGTTAAATGGGTATATGAATCATAGCAGTTAACCATTGTGCACGCTTTTATTTGTTTGTTGTGGTTACTTTTGTCTGTGATAATACATTTTTATTATAGGTCACCATGCACACAGAAGAACATCATTTCATTGCAAGATTTTACCTCCTATTCAAAACATGGTTATTTGTGTAAAAACTCCATGTACTCCCTCCCTCCTCCAGTAAATTTATGTGAGGCACAGAGATAGTATTTTAGGTCAGATTTAAGGCTTACCACCTTCCCTTGGAGATTTCCCACAGGAAATCTACAAGTGACATAAGGAATCCTGTTTCTAACACTTCATTATTACAAGCATACAGTCTACCATAGCCCCAGGACACAAGGTATAACCAATGTAAAACAAGGCACTTCATTCAACTGCATCCTCACTACTACTGTACATATCCCTCAGTGTGGTGTTCTTAGGTGACAGTGAAATGTACCACATTGTAAGTGAGTTATATCATTAGCAGGGTTGCCTGGTTGCTGATGGTAGAGCCTTGATAGAGCCTATCTGAGTATACCTTAGGCTGAAGGCAGGGAAAAACTGCACCAGTCCATCACACTGCTAACACAGATAGACAAGCACTCACATTCATACCTATGAGTCATTTAGAGTCTCCAATCCACCTGAATTGAATTGTCTTGTGGGAGGAAACTGGAGCCCCCAGAGGAAACCCACGCAAACATGGGGATAACATGTAAACTCCACAAGGAAAAGGCCGGGGCCAGAAAGCAAACCAGGTCCTTCTAGCTGCGCATGTGGTGACAGTGCTGCAGTGCCACTGAGCCACCATGCCGCCCTGGCAGCTGCAGTATACCCATTGTCTTGTTTCCTGTTAGTGTTCGCTCTACAGTGCATGGCTCAGTTTCCATTTCTGTTTATGTAGACAGGGTTATTCATGCATATATGAAGATGCATATAAACAAATCCCAAATATGGCCTTAGCTGGGATATGTGCACATAGACTCAGTCAGTGTGAGGATGAAACAGTGGTACAGGATCAATAATATTTTGGATCATACTGAACATAGACACAACTTTATGATGTACTCCCTATGCACAGTCATAATATCTCACTCCATTTATATTCGCACTGGGAGTCTTTCTGAATTTGCTTTCCACATTTGTTTACAGTTTGTTGTCCCACTTAAATGGACTTTTCTTCTGGTCTAAAAGGTAACAGTATTTGTGTAGCTGTGTTTTGAAATTAACATCCAGACTCGTACACCAGATTGTGTGCCTGGACCTTTCTAACAGGCCATGCCTGCAGTAGTGTAGTAGGCATGGTGCAGCATCATCTGCTGGGAAAGCCAGATCAAATAACAGACTCAGATTTGCCAAAGTCATTAATTTCACGTGCTGGCATTGAAAGTCCTCATGGCTGGAGAGTGAGGAATACTTTCAATCAAATAATTTAATTCTTATTCAATCATCACAAGTGTCATTTAGGACAATGTCAATCATAGATTCATGGATTTTGGTGTTCCACAACGAAACCCTTTCCCAATACAACATTTATTTCTGGCCCTCCAGTTTTGCTTGGCAGCTGAACTTATTTTCCTTGTGCATCCTTCCTCTCTCTTTGATTGAAAAAAACATTATACTCCAATTGTTTGACAGGGTTGTGATGAAACAAGATTACAGTGAGCTAACAGTATGGGGACAAAGTTCTCCAGCTCCAACACTCCATTTGGCCATGATCATGGCTCAATACCACCCACCTCACTAATCCAGTGCCGAAATGACTGAAGCGATGAAATAAATGTGAAATGGCAAATGTGACAAATATTCAAACAACTATTGCAGACCTGGGACTAATAGGTAGATGAAGACTTTGGAGGGATTCACAAGGGCAAATATATTGGAGCTTGGCATTTTAGTAATTGTACAGGGTATACAGAAGAATTATGTGTGCATGTACTTGTTTTCTTATGTACCTGTTCTGAATTTTACCATCTAAAAAATGCAATGAAAGTGCTAAATGAAATGATAAACCTACTCCAATGGATATACCACAGAAAACATAAAACCAGATAAGACACACGTGAAACATAGCAAAACAATACATGAAAATTAACATATCAAAACAGAAAAAAAGTCCTCAGTCTCAAAGAAGAAGATGTGATATATTGAAGTTTCAAGCAAAACCTTTTCTGAACTATAATGCAGCTCTGCCGATTACTGACCCTAAAAAAAGGAAGCACTGTGTGCGTTACGCAAAGTTATGTGACTCTTTTCTCCTTTAGTTTTAGGCTAATTTATGTGGTTTGCAATGCTATTCAAAGAATAGAAGGATTAATTAGCAGCCAAAAGTTGATAGCTCTCCATGTTTTCTTCTCTGTCAAAGAACGCCATCTGTACTGCCTTCCTGATTAATGAGCAGGTGGAATAGGAAGCATTTTCATCATGGTGTGCACTGAAGCAAACAAAACAGAGATGTGAATTTTCTATTCCCAGAATACCAAAACAATATCAAGTGGAAATTATGTATGCACTCATAATAAAATGTCAATAGAAACATCATTTCAATACAATTTTTAGGTGGGTGCCTATGTCCATATAAAAGTATGCTTCTATATGTGACTTACTGTACAAGTTGTGTATGTAAAAGTCTCCTTCTCACCACGAAGTTCCTTCACTGAATAGGCTTATTGACAGTCAACTCTGAAGTTGTGCATGGTTGATTAAACGAAGGATTGCATTTAAATTGAACTGTTAAAACAAAAACGTCCCCAAAGAGAATTCACAGATATTTGTCCTGTAATGTTGAACAGTTTGATTTGTGAACGTGAACATCTCTCTCCCAATGCTGGAAAGAGAGGGCCAAGACTGCCATAATTTGTGATGTCCTCAAGGGATAAAACCTGGGGCTGCTCCACTGACGATGAATGAGACTGAGTTTGTGGAATCAGAGGCATTACTTCCAACTTTTTCCATTTTTCAAATAGATTTGTTGTGTTCCCTCCAACTATCTTGCAGAGTCTTTGGTATAAGTTACAAGTTGTGTAAAATATGTTACTTAGCTTGGAAAAAACATAAATAGTACAATTCAAAACCTTGATAAAAACAAATTAAATAACTATATGAGTGAATGCCAAGCATGATTGACTAAATGTTCTCAGTAGTTTGATAATGGAAAAACAATATAGCCATTTACCAGACAGTTCAGTTGTAGAAGATAACCGCTAGCCAGTTAGGCAGCAGCTAGCCGGCTGCAATAATTATCTGGTATAAAATACAAATGTACAGAAGAAAAACACAACATAAATTGCAGAAAGGAAAAATCGATATGGGAACAACTCAGTAACTCGGGACCAAGGCACAGGTAGTAGCATTAGCTAATGATAGTTATGATGATGGCTTTTAGCTGGTGAGCAGAGGCCAAGGATCTTCTCCCCCTGATCCCCTCGTGATGTGGCGTTGTGGCGATGGGGGTTTCCTGCTCTGCTGGGTGAGGTCTGTAAGGGCGGGGCTTCTCCTTGTGATGCATCCCAGCTGTTTATGAAGTCGTCTGCCTCCTTTGCTAAATGACCACAGACAGCACATGTCTTCTTATTCCATTTTCAAAAGAAAGGCCAGGAAACTCCCTCAGATCCCTCACATGTACTCAGTCCTGAGTCCCCAAGTGCAATTTATACAGTTATGGACACTCATTTGTTCAAGCCAGCAACAAGCAGAAACAGGTTCACATCTTGTAAATACGTAAGTGACAATGTAGGCCTTAGTGTATTTATGTTACTGTCACAGGCTTTGTATTGTATTGTACTGTACTGTATTGTATTGTATTGTATTGTATTGTATTGTATTGTATTGTATTGTATTGTATTGCATTGTATTGTATTGCTTTGTACTATCATTGTATTGCATTGCATGGCATCGTATTGTATTGTCATGTATTCACAGATTTACGTATCATGCTTTGTGTTGTGTTGCATTGTGTTGTTTTTATGCAACAGTACTTTGTCCAAATATAAATTTCACCTCTGGGTCAGGAAAATAAATCTTGTTTGGTTGAATACAATGCATGTATGCTGAAAATGACCTTTTTCACCTCATGAAATGAAAATGACAAAAGATTGAAGAGAAAAACAGAACTACTCAGTCTATTTATGAAGTGTAATATAATTAAAGGGGATCAAATCTAAACTAAAACCTATGCCGACTACAACTAAACTGAAATTGAAAACTGAAATGAAAAACTAAATAGAAAAATTTAAAATACAAAACTATAATCCCGTCCTGAATTAACAATTATTTTGAACCAGCTGATAATAGAGCAGTTTTTAGCCACCATCTTAGCCAGCTGCTCCACTAATGCACCCATTCTGCGAAAGTTGATCAGTGAAATCTATTTTTCATCTGCCTTGTCTCTGTTATTTTCTGATGTGCTTCAAATTCAAGCAAATAAAAATAATTCATTATTATTTTTTGATGGAGAAAGGCGTATCTTTCTTTGAACTTGTACAGCAAAACAGGCCTTTTTCATTGTCATTTATTTAAACCTCTGCACCACAAAAAGTATGCTAAAATCCCCAGAAATTCACCTTGGCTATTTTAACAGTGTCCATGATGTTCATCTCTCGTTGGTTGTCGAGTGAGCTGCAGGCTTTATCTTTTGATAACATCACAGATTAGACTCTTGGCTTTCTCTATGGAAGACACTTGTTCATGTTCACAAATCTCAGACTAAACTGTCCAAGGTCATATGAATAACTTATGTAAATTGTATCTTGAGGTGAATCTCACCATTAAGACCACATTTTAACAGAATCACCATGATGCATGAACAGCTGGAAATGGAATATATGATCTTTAAATTAACTAAACATAGTTGCAGTCCATTAATAGTACATACAAATGAAGCCTTCCTAATTGATACAGCACAGGTGTTTGTTAGTCAGGAAGGCCTCATGCAATAAGTTAGAGGCTTGGTTTTTAATTACCTTAGGGAGTTGCTAATTTACATTCTGCCTCTAAAAAGTCTCTTGTGTGTATGAGTGTACATCTATGTGTATATGTCGCAAAGCGGTTTGATGAGGGTGTGGGGAAAGAATCAATAGAGTTTTAATGGGGAATAGGATGTTCTCACTCAAGTAAAATTCAGGCCAAAATACCACATGAAATTCGATCCACAGGATTATTTTATGCTGGTTGGGTGGATGAGGGAGACAATTATAAGGTAAGGCACTCTTTCTTGGCCCTCATGTGCACTTCTGTTCTTGAAGGTCAGAAAGCTTGTTAAAGTAGACAAACATTAGATGTTCAATAGTGCTCCAACTTATTAATATCTTCTCTTCATCTAAGGCATAACCAGTAAAAGGGCCTGCATATACCAGCTCTGCAACAGTCTTCACTGCCTTCTCTGATCTAGAGACTCATAAGGTGAGAGCTTCATGGTGATTTATCCAGAAATTAGGTCTGCCTCTTCCTACATGCGGAAAACAAGCTGTATTTCCACAGAGGCCCCCCACTGACCTCACATTTTTCTTGGAGATCACACTTACTTGAAGATTTTTCATGGCGTGTCTGTTTTATTGAATGGTACACAGTAGAGAGAAGAACGATAGGGGAGAGAGAGAAAATGTGACATGACTGCAGGTTGAGACAGACTGCAATTTACAGTACATGGTATGCATTCTAGCCCATTGATCAACAGTCTCCCCATGGATATAAGCATAAAACATAAAATGAATTCCAATGCTAATGCTACCACCCTCCCGCCCTCAATGTTAATGCTAATGCCCTTCCCCCACTACGACACTAGCACAACAATTTATTAAAATTTACATAGTTGTTTTACGTGTACTGAAAATGTTATTGCACATTACACTTAGCTTCAGTGCAGCATTGCATTTCATGTGTGTTTTGAGTGCATTTGCAGATGCATTTTTAGGGCGTGTGTCCATATAGCGTTTTTCTCTGGCAGAAAAGCGTTGGCAGAGCGCTGAGGAGCGCTTCATCCCAGCGCCTGCGTGTGGGTTTTGTTTCTATGACAACAATATCTTAACATTACACAGCTAGGTAGCTAACTTAACGCTACGTTAACAGAGGGTTGACTACACAGCTAGCAACAAGCTTACAACGCGTACGGTGATAAAAGCACAACACTCACCAGCAACATTCAGTGTCCGGCCGATCTGCTCCCACGCATGGGCTTTTCTGTCTCTGTTGTGATACTTTCTGAGAGACATATCATACAGGTGCGCTGGAGCGCACAGGAGCGCTGGTGACGACACCAGCGCCTTTCTGAAAAGTTCAGAGATTTTCAACTAGAAGCGCTCGGAGCTCAGAGATTTTCAACTAGAAGCGCTCGGAGCGGGCGCACAAAAAAGTTGGAGCGCTCTGAAAAAAGACGCTGGGTGCAGCGCTTTTTCTCTAGGCGGCTGCATGCGGCCGCATACGCTCTCTCCTCATTGGGAACAATTGAAAAAAGACGCTGGCGCTCAGAAAAAAATGCTATATGGACACTCACCCTTAATGTGGATAAGCTCTATGTAGATCAAATTTGTATGTCCAGTCAAGGCCAAATTTATAGGGGGCCAAAGAGATTAATCTCATTAACATGTTCTGAAATGATTCATAACTGAACTGTGTAATGTGGCTGGCTAACAATGACTTTTAACTTATGTAAACCATGAAATGCTTTTGGAAAGTTGCAGTGGTTGTATTCAAACAGGACATTTAAAAATGTTGATCTCACACTTCTTTCTTTCCTAGTGCACTAAATTAACATGCAGTGCCTCACACATATCGTTTCATAGTCACATTTTAATTGCTCTCCATCATTACATATTCTGAGTGAGTAGTGTATTTGCATAGTGATATGCTTTCACATGGAAGTGTGACCTACTGTTATATTGTGAGGGTGAAAAGGTTTCTACTCTCGGCTACGATGTGAATACGATATGCAGCTGGAACTTGCAACCCACTCTACCAGACAACAGCACCGTAAGATCCAACAGATTTTGCTCAGGGTGTTTTGCTTCAGCTTCAGCATGCAGCCATGGCCAAGCTGAGTTAAGGTTCAGGGTTGCTGTGATATTAAGTTTGGTGTGTGTATTAATTCACCCACACAATTTTTGTTTTATTTTGTTACTAATTACACACTAATTACAGTTTGTTGAATTACTGACAGAAGCCTTCACAACCAATTTACTGGTAGAGCTAAGTTTATTGTTTATGAGCTATAAACAAGAAAGCTGAATCTTGAATGGGTCTTCAGTTGACTATTTACAATGAAGACATCTAATTGAATTGGCTGAGACACCTGGGTGGCCCACAGACTGATATAGATAGGTGTATTGACAGAGTCATTTTTTGCATCTGGCAGTTGTGACATTTCAGAATTGCACAATAAAGTCATGCCTACAGTATGTCAACCTCATATTGGAGACACTTTTCTCAACTGCTTTTAAATTGTCCCCATGTACATTTCTTAATGTCATTACGTTTGGATTATTTACTCTTTTGAGATAAGTTTGGAACATAAAAGCTGTGCATGTCCTCAACTAAAAAGTATAAAGCGTCATTAAAAAAAACCCAAAAAACTTGCACCTAATCGCAGATTTGAGATAGAACTTTGCTGCAGCGGCCATTTGCTTTGTAAAGCACACCTACTGTTGACTGACTGTTGACTTCCAGTTCTTCCTCTGAGAGCTCCATGACCGCAAACTCCATCATTGGTTATTTCCAAAATGTACCTCACTTTTTCTCTTCCTGTATTACCCCTGGGGCAATAGAGGCCATTCTGCTGTCCACAGCACATTCCCCTGCAAATACCTCTGGGGACTCTTTTCTCAGTGGCTACGCCATCGCTCCTATCATCAGTCCCCCGAGTCCCACTGAGCTGTACCTGTCCAGACAAGCAGGGAGGCACTGGCTATGCAATAACATATCATTACTTGCTGCAAGGGATTACTAATATATGATATTGTATGAGATTGATACATTCAGTTTGGAAATTGTAAAATATAAACTGCAAAAACAAGAGAAATGGTCTCAAGGGACAGGACATCTAGTTAATCTATTCAAATAAATGAAGGTTGATGGGTATTGGGGAAACTAGATGCTAGTTCCCAAACTGATAGTGTAAGTAAATAGCGTTGAGATTGGTACAAAATATCTCTACACCTATGTCCTTCACTTCACCCCACTGCTTATGGGAAAAGATGTGGTTTATTGAATAAATAGGTACTTTTAACCTGTATACGTTTTTATACACCCCTGGTTTCTATGTATAAACCCCTTAAATACAGATACATACATTGCAAATAAATATGCACAGGGGTCAGGGCTTCCACATTTGCTACCAATCCCCTCAAGTTCCATACTTTACAGAGTAAGATAGCTACTTTCTGCAGTGAGACATAGGCCTAACATTCAGAACCACTTTTATCAACTAAATGTTCTGCCTATCTTCAACACATCTATGTATCAAACATGTATATTCATTCAGAAATATAATTAATACATCAACCAGAATCCGTTCCCTTAACCTGCAAAGTTTACTTGTAGGTGAATTCAAGTATGAACTTCAGTCGACAAAGTTCATCCTTACAACACACACAAATAACCTGCACCTCCCCAGATTCACACGCACACGCACGCATGCACGCACACGCACACACACACACGCGCGCGCGCACGCACGCACGCACGCACGCACGCACGCACGCACGCACGCACACACTACCATACTCTCACTTTTGCTATTTTGTTTTAGTTCCCTTACTCATCATTTACGCATTCTGTTGTTGCTATACCATTCTCCTCTTTGTTGACTTTTGTTGTCATTTAGCTTCTGTTATCTAATTCAGCTGTGTCTTTGGTTCTGATTTTATTTTTTAGTCTTTCTTTATTTCTTTTGAGGTGAGGTGTTTGTATAGCCCTGTTGTTGTTGTTGTTGTTGTTGTTGTTGTTGTTGTTATTGTTATTGTTGTATCTCATCTGCACACTTTTATTATTTTCTTCTCTGCTCTTAAACTAAGACAGAATGAAAATCACAAAACTGAAAATTAAAACACATCAATATACATACCAGAAGAAAATTAAACTTGAAGGAGTGTGAATTTTTAATGTGCAATTTCTGTTTTCTTCAGCTCAGAAATGATAATATCATGGACTAATTTGTGTTTTCATTTCCATATCTCAGAAAAGAACACTTTAGTAATCACACTGTCATGACAAAGCTGAAGTCCTCTGAAGTGGCAAGTATTAATGGTTATCAGTACAAACCCTGTTATTACTGATACTGTAATCTTGAGTCATCAAGTTGATTACACTGTGTGCAATCTTAATTAATTTCTGTTGTAATAACTATTAATTATTCTCAATATAATCATTAGTCTTTACTGTGATGGTAAATCTCATGATATGATATATGCATTGCAACGCATACATGAACTGTTTTAACCATGAAGGTTTTTGTGTGTGTGTGTGAGATTGTTGTCTGTGCGCTAATTAACATAAAAAATGTGGACATCAGTTGCCATTTCAAGTGTCACTTCCTGCTGACAAAGTCCTATTTTGACATGAAATGTTTCAAAATTATTGCATGATAAATAAGGTCACTCACCATAAATTGAGTGACATACAGGCTGCCCTGCTCTACGGTCCTGAAAAAATAATTATTCACCTAAATGTGGGGGTGTTTTGACAATGGAGGCTAAACATAAACAGAATCAGAGTGAGGAGGCCATGCAGGTTCAAAGTGGAACATTATGGAAACTTCAACAGCATTCACTTACTTACACAATATGCACACAAAACACTTAGTTGTGGGAATACTGTGTGGGACGGTGTTGCCCTGCAGTTCTGAACAGTTACTGTATGTGTTTGAAGAAGTCATCAGTGATGTCAGGCCGTGCTGCTGAAGGCCTGTGCCCTTATTTTACAGTTCTACTAGTTTAATTTTTCCTTATTTGATGATTCAGCGTTGTAAACAAGGAGTCACCATTAGAGATGCAACAAATATCTTGAGTCGCCCTCCTACCACCTTTCAACAGGCAGGGCTGTCTTATAGGGATGGGATGAAATAGTGAAATGCAATATATCGCAATACAAAAATACGTACTGTCGGGCAGAAAAAATAATTTTGATATTAGCTGCTTTTTATTCTGCTGTAGTAATAATAATAATAATAATAATGATATATTAATAACCTTTATTTGTATAGCACTTTTCATACACAACATGCAGCTCAAAGTGCTTTACATCAATAAGGCAGATAAAAGACGGCAGATAGAAGGCAGATAAAAGACAAATAAAAAGATAAAATTCATATAAAAAAACAAGCAAAATGTATTGCATTAAAATAATCAAATCAAGTAAAATAGAAAGATAAAAGAACAAATACTCCCACTTTTAGATGCACATTGTGAATGAACCCATATGTTTTTCTTTAATTTTCTTTTCCCCTGTCCTTCCTGATTCTAATCACAAACAAGATGGAATTTCAGAAGCTCTCCATCCAAATTATATTATTTCCACTTTTTAATGACATTTTTATATTGTTGTTTACATTCTAGTCAGTGACAGTCAATGACATCGCTAGAAAGATTTGTGGCTCAGAAATAAACATAATTCTGCACAGTCATACTTTGTTGTCATTCAACTTGTATTTATTACATCGTGTCATGGTTGTATTGAATCATGAACTACATATTGTGTATTGAATCGTATCGTGAAATAAGCATATCGTCCCATCCCTACTGTCTTACAAATTACTATTTCCCAACATATACGACTAAAATTTGCCTGTTGGCCGCTTTAAACTTGTTTTTGTTAAAATGATTTAAAAAAAAAAAATTATTCTTGTATAGTCTTAAGGTTGGCAGTCGTACAGATCGCCTTGGGACCTGATGTTGCTCAGGTGACTTCTGTTATCATATTCATTTTCACCTGAGTATGTTGTGTTATCTAGCTTGGTCACAGTTCTTCCATTTGTAGCTTATTCATAGGGAAATACTTACTTATATAGAGTGGTTCAGAGTGAATAGAATCCAAATGCACTGGCAATTCAGGCCATCATAACTCAAGATTAAAGGTTACAATGTCCAGGAATGCTCTCTTTGGAGTTAACAAATTGGGTCTCAAAACACAGTTTACGTTTGACCCCTGCATGTTAAAACTAGGCTTGCTCAATGTAGAATTCTTCCTAGCATTTTACTCATGCCTTTGAATGGCTTTACTTGTTAATGAAGTCATTGTGTAAAGACAGTGTTCTCTATGCTTGAATCAAACAGAGGCAACGTGCTGGGACCCAAGAGGAATCCCCCGATGGTACTCGTTCATTTTTCTCTATTCTTAATACAGGGATATCAAACATTAGACTCTGTAACTTTGTGCAGATTTCTGTCACTCTTTCTGTTACATATTTTATTTCTTCTTTTATTCATTATTAATGTCTCAAGAGCTTCCTTTCACAGAATGCTTAAATCTTTATTTAATATATATGCCGTCTTATTTCTGAGTCTAAGGAGGGAAAAAAAAACATGTCACATTATTTAAGCAGAAAATGCTTTTGCCAGACTAATTTGGAATATTTCATGTCAGTACTTAAAGAACATGGCTGTTGTACACTGACATGAGAATTAAATCCCCCATGACAACTGACACAGGAAAATCCTAATATATTACTTCTATTCACTCAAGCATGCATAGTCATTTAAGAGCATTATGGGGTGTTGCATGACTTCTGCTATTAGTATTAGTATTGTGGGTTTTTACTTAATTTTCTTGATTAGGCATAAAAGATAAAGGCCACCTCAGCGTGCACAAAAATTGTGGCAGTATTCCAGCATTACCATAATGATGATATCTGTGATATTCTACTAATGGACTGTCACATCGTCTATCATTAGTGTAAGTGTTCCTTTGTTTTTGTCACAGTGTTTTGGTATAAAGTAGTTTGTCTTTGTATAGCAGATTGTAAGATTAAAGTAATTTATTAAGCAGCTATCAGTCGATTTGATGGGACAATAATTGCTATTTGACAGTTAATCACAGTCATCACCACCAAAGTTGCCAATGGCTTTCTTTGTTTACAAAACCATTGGCCTCCTTGGTATATCCATTTATCATAATGCATTGATAGCTTCTGACAAGACCTGGGCCATGTCTTTTTTGCATTTGTTTTCAAATACTGCACTTATTTTGTGGCTAAATCTGTATTTTGATATACAAATAGAGAGGATTGTGCACAGACATTATAAAAGTCAGTGTATCAGGAGGGCCACCATTTCCTGTTGTTTTGAGTATCCTGCACTTTAAGCACCTGCATTTTAAGTGAACATGACAGTAAACAAACAACTTAGCATAAAAACTACATGTAAAACATTCTAGGAGGACTCCTGGTCAGTGGCAGCATTTCTTCACATGCCTGAGCACACACCATTACTAGTTACATTAATGCAACGCCATGCTGTGACAATATCTCTCTAGGATCAATATGGCCTTTCAAAGAGCTGAGAAAGTGCAATTGCTATGGGTTGAGGTTTGTTATTAAGTAAAAGCAGTGAAGTGGGCAATCTACAATCCAGTCACTATTCAGGGCAATGGAATAGGAAACTACTGTATATGGGTCAAAGAAAGAAATACCACTTCTTTCTCAACACTAATAGCTATTGTAGTGTAGCTTATAGAAGGCCAGCCTCTCAGGTGTGCTGGAGTTAAAAGATTTTGAGTTGGAGAGATGTTACCGTCTAAGTGGCACATGTTGCCAAACCCATGAAGAAAGTGTAGGGAGTTCCTTTCACTTTTGTCTGTATATGAACCATTACTGTGGATTCAGGATATCTGCTTATTGATTGCATTATGGAATATTTGTCATGTTACAGAGATAGGTGGGACATAGGGACAGGGATAGGAGATGCAGTACTTGCCCCTGTGATGGGATGTACATGCTAGGAGGAAGCTGGTTTCTTCTTTCTAGGCACTACACATGTGCTTGGTCTACATGGACATGGTCTTCTGCTGTGGGCCTCAGGCAGTTGGGTAGGTTGGGCAGAATATTGAGTCACATATTCAAACAGTAAGTGGGTTACAGAAGTGATTCTCAACCTTTTTCATATCAAGGAACCTAATTTAGTACACATTAGGGCCACGGACCCAGAATTTGATGAGATTTGGTATCTTAGACCCAAATCAGAGAATATTTGTATTGTTAGATATGATTTTGTCCAGAATTCCATGAGTATCTGTATTGTAGGTAAAGAGATAACGGTGAAACGAAGTCAAAAATTGTCATTCTTCTACATTATCTAGTTGCGTTAACTTCTTGTAAATGAAATACTGGAGATGTTTAACAATTCATAATTTTTCTAGGGGACCCCCTGGAACCCCCTCAAGGACTGCTGGTGGCCCCAGGACCCCATGTTGAGGACCACTGGGTTACTGTATACAGCCATGTCATTTGTATTTTAAAAAACACAAATACAAAAACTACTAAAATTCCATTATTCTTTCGAGTTCTAAAACAAACATTTTGTAAGGGGAATTTGACTGAGATAAGATGCATGACTAAACATGCTATTGTAACATAAATGTGACAATTAGCAGCTAGACAGTCATTATCAGATACATTCATGAGCTTCTTTCCTCTTTTTCCCACAAAATTTGAACAACCACCTCACCACAAGCAGTCAGTCCACAGGTTTACCTATAATACATTTTGTAATGATGCACACATAATACAGTGTAAAAAGATTTGTTTGATCTCTGTTTACCAAAATTGGATTGGTGCAACTGCCTAAGCAACTGCTGGATGAGCAATTTGCAAACACGGTTACTTCTGTTTTCCCGGCTCCAAAGCCTTCTATAAGTGGGCATAACCAGATCCCCATCTTGTCATTTAGTTGTGGAAGAGAGCTGAAGTGATGTTTAGAAAAGGCCAAAATAATTATCCGACATGAAGCATTACTATTATAAGTGGGCAATGTTCTAGCCCAGATCCCCATCTTGTCAACTAGCAGTTGTGGAAGAAAGGGGAAGTGATTCTGAGAAAAGGCCAAACATTTACAGACATTAAGCATTACCTGTGACTGGGCTTGACTGCATGTCTGATAGGCCTGTGTGAAACTAGGGGTTTGACTGTGAGGGTTTTATACACTTCACTGGTAATCATCCATCACATGAAAAATAGATAGCTAGATACAATACGATAGATGCAAGATAGATGCACACCTGTTTTCTCATTCTGTTTTCCATCATCTAAGAAAATAGTTCAGTTAGCTCAATGTGCAGTATTTGAAATACTACTTGCAATAATATTTGTAGATAGACTTGTGTCAAGAGAGTTATTGAGCAGTGCAGATCTGTGGGGTGGGGGTGGGGAGTATCTATCAAAACATATCTGTGCATGCAGCATCTATCAGGATGGTTCATATGACACATGAGCTTGTCTGTGACTTGTCTGGACCACATGTCCATCACTGTGCTTCAGCCAAAATATAGTGTGCAAAATCTCAAATTGTCAGTATTTTATTTGATAAAAAATATGATCTATTCTGGAAAGTGTTGTACACATATTAGAGTATTTTGAAATGGAAAAATAATGCAATTTTTCATATATACGTATGTACATATATATATATGTATATATGTAAGGTATGTGCAAGCATGAAGCTGGGCTCCTGCCTTCACATTCACAGTCCTGCAGGCAAGGTTAGCGTAGTGCCTCATCCTGCTTTTTCTTGGAATTGAACCAGGCCTGAATGAACTACAAACCCTGGCCAAATAGCCTACTTGGGTTTAGCCTGGGGAAAATCTTATGACCGCTGGCTATCTGGTAACTGTGCTGAGGTGAGTCACAAATGGCACTGTCACAGCACTGCCTTAGCCATGCCCTTGCCCAGAGCAACTGGAGCAATATAGGTGGGGAACAACATCTGCAGTCATATGCCCTTCATCCAAGATGTTGGAGTGTGGCCCACCACTGGCTTGGGCACTGTCCAAAACCTGTACAATTTTTGTCTCATCTTATCTGTGAGGGTGTACAAATCCATACTGTCTTCTCCATTACACCTGCCAGACGTGTTGGTGTGTGATCGTATACCTCCTATAGTTTTGCACTATACTGATTTTACTGCCTGACAGGGAATTAACAATGATGACAATAACCCATGTTCCTTGAAAGAGAGAAATGAGAGACAATATCCTTTAGCCTCTGCAATGTTCTGCACTAAAGAGAACCCCAGAATTGACTGAGCACTGCCATAAGAATGCTTTAGTGAAAGGCAGGGCCTCCATGCCCGCAGTAGGTCGCATTTACATTACAGGTGTGATTCAGCACTGGGCCACACAGGACACGGTGTCATTATGTCATTGTCAAAGTCAATATGTCAGTTTGCCATTATGTGCAGTATGTCAGTATGTGCCAACTGGGGCAACATGCTAGCTGAACAAGGATAATCAAGATGTGGACTTGCACAGTATATCAATATATGGTTATGAGGATGTATGGATTTGTGTGTATCATTCGGATATGGGGAGATGCCATTTATTGTCATTACTGTGCCATATGTTGATATGTTAATGGCTCTCGAGTGATTGTACAGGGTGGCAAACATAGGAGTATCATTTTTACTAGTGCAGTGCCCGTTCACAAAAAAAACCCACACACAATAGGCGTAGGCTATCAGTCGCTTGCTTTGAGCCCCACCGCTGCACAGAGCGCTGTTTGCTTGTTTATTCAAAGTAGATCGGACGAACGGTTCTCGAGATATGCGAAGGACACAGACAGAGATTCCTTGCTTTATAGTATGATAATGAGTTTCATTATATTGTTTTGTTACAGTATGTTGTATATTGTGTGAAGTGTGTTTCTTACAGTAACATGAAAGATGCCAGATTACAGAAATAAATAGCGTTCAATTAGGGGGGGCTGAGGAGAGTCTTTGGAGCAGGTGGTTGCCTGGGTGGGCAGGGTCAGCAGAGATCCTCCCTGCTCGCCTCCTGGCTCTGGTGCCATGGAGCTCGTTGATGGAGGGCAGTTTGCAGCCAGTGACAACCGGACAACCTGTTGTACTTTGTCCTTTGAGTGGGAGGAGGCACAGCCAAACCAGATGGTAATGGAGGAAGTGAGAGCGCTCTCGATGATGATTCAACAACAAAGATTATCTTCTCTGAACCGATGATACGCCACTCCCTCCCTCTTCCATTGTTTCTTTAAAAATTGATGATTGTGAGCGCCCCCTACCACCAGTGAGCGCAAACAAGCTCCCACTGCCTGAAGATTGTGCAGTGATATAACATAAAGCTCAACAAACACTAAAATGAAAGAAAAGAAAGTACCAGATTTTTTGGGGTTTTTTGCTAGTGCATTAATATTCTCTGTGTATGTGTGATTTGCAGAGTAAAATCAGCCTCTCATTGGCTTCACACAAAACTTATCTGTACTTCATTTGAAGAGGTGTGATTGTACATTAGAGGTGTTGGTAGTGTTATTGTGCAGTATATTGTTGGCCTACAAATCAGTTTAATTATCACAAAACAATAATATACATTAGATGCATGCCCTGCTGTAAATAAATGAATGTGTTATTACTTTAGTTGGACGTGAGGCCTGCAGGGACAATAGCATTCACTTTTTTTTGTCTTTTACTGTTCAAAATGTTTCAAATGTATTTTTGCAGTCCAACTGAAAATTACTTTTAGTGGTACTCTTACTTCTTAGTTTTTCTCTTACTTCTTCTTTCAAAGTGTTATTTCATTATGTTTTTGTTATTACATTTTGTATCCAAAAAATGGTTTCAGAGTCAGCAATGTAATGACCTGTCAACAATGTAATAAGTTATTATGATATTGGCAACAATTCTATTATGTTATCAGTTCAAGGTTTCATCATACAATTGGCTTTTTATTACATATGAAATTTACTTTTTTGCATTGCTGGCATTATGCATTATAGGCAGTCCAATTATTACATTATATGCCTTTACATATACGTATACGGCCTATACATATGTATGATCTGGCTCTCATACTCCAGGAAGTCAAGCTCCAAGTCTTTTGACTCTGATATTATCAAGTTTTCCACTTTGTCCCAATGATGTGACTCATTTTTATGTCACAGGTGTCACACATCATAAAAAAGGTGGAAATTCAAAAATATGCTGCTTGACTGCTAGACACTGAGCACAGCTTGGTAGAAATGTTGAATTATATAAAAGCAGTGTTAGGCCTGGTTCCAGGGGGAACATTGGGATGTATTGAATGCTCAGAAAAAATTGTACACCCTCAATTTTATATCACTGTGTTTCCCCATTCCTGCTCAAAGTCCCTGTCATACAGCCACTGCTGTCAAGCAAGATGCAGCTTTATGCAATACTTTCCACAATAAACAAGACTAGGTCAAAACCTAGTATATGGCTGGACCGTGTATGAGTGTGCCACGTGCCACGGCCGACCAATGGTGTAACTAACTCCGCTGTAGACTGTTAATACAGAATAATAGTCCATACATCCATACTGATCGTTCCAGCACGTCCCGTCTCTCTCTCCACCGCTGTCGTCTCCACCGTGCCCACGGCGCGCATCGATCCTGCCGATCCAAGCGCCAGGCGCTCTGTTACCCGTCGGTGCCGAAAACGCCGTTCGCCGGACACCGGGGGCGCATCGTCGTCGGGACCCCGGCCGAAATCTCGGCCGGATCATCGGGAACAAATCAGCGGCCAGCCAGTGGCACTGGCCGGAACCGTGGCCCCAGGAAACTTCGGGAAGGTCGGAAATAAGCCCTCGGGGTGATGAAACCTCCATGCTTGTTTGTGTCTCTCTCAGAACAGAGGGCTTCAGGTGGACTGAGCTTGCGCATATGCATCGACATAAACGGTGATATGATATAATTGTATAGATTCTACTTTAGCTTCAGCTTACATGCATGATATTGGTCAGCCTGCTTACTGTGTGGGAGAAACGGGCTCCTGATCTCAGCGGAGAAACTAGACGGCGGAGAAAACGAAACTGAAATTTCTGGCTCTGTGATCCTATGATGTGCCACGTGCCACGGCCGACCAATGGTGTAACTTGATCACTCAGTCAGTCAGTCAGTCAGTCAGTCAGTGACAGACATTCGCGTTTGTAGGGCTGGCCCCGCTGTTGCGGTCCAGCCAAAAATATCTGACTCTAACATGTGGTCCTACCTAGCCTTAGCCTTCCACACACTTTGTATCTATAATCATACAGGTGGAAATAAGCGGTCAAGGCAGAATCGCTGTTTACAAACAGGAAATTTGTTCGCTGTTGGATTCTCATGTTACATTCATCACCATGTAGACATGTAGGGAGATATTGCTTATGATTGATCTATTCTCTGAAACAAAGGCAAACCTAGAATCACTGTTAGAAATAGCTTGCCAATTCAAAACATTTACTAAAGGTTATAAAATTAAACTCTAAATCAAACACACACTTTGTTTTTCCTCTTCAAGTTAGACAGCAACCTGTGGCGGGCTGGTAACCTGTCCAGGGTGTTTCCCTGCCTTCCGCCCAGGCTCCAGCCCCCCCTGACCTTGAATAGGAATAAAGCCGTATGGAAAATGAATGATTGAAAGTTAGACTGCAGGGGTAATAATAAAACAGAAAGTGTATTGCCTTCAGATCCAACCATATACTTACAATGTTACAAATTGCTGAATCTGATCCACCTTGATTGCTTTCCCAGCTAAATGTTGCTATTTCCTGCATAATTTAAATGAGCAAGCTTTGTCAGTGCAGGCATGGGAGCAACTAACAATTAATTTGCCTAACCCTCAGACATCCAAGCTAACATAAGCTAACTACCCACTCGTGCTTCATTTACAAAGTACTAATAATTGCAGCAGTGAGCTGAAAGCTTTTGTTGAGTTTGTTTTCTCTTCTGAATCTCCTCCTGACCTGCTATGATAGCTTTCAACCCATAGCCACATTAACCAAATGTATGATAGCTGTTGTAATGGTCTGCACTTACTGTTTCTGTAGCTTTCATAAGTGTAGTCATAGCACGGGTTTGCATTTTTGCACATTTGCTTCGCCATATGTGTGTAGTTACGGTTGGCTTATGACCAGGGGTGTAGATTAGTGCATTTCTAAAAGTTTCTGAAGGCTACTAAACTTACCCTTTCATTATGTTATAGTCTATACTAATATAATACACACACACATATATATATATATATATATATATATATACAAATATACTGTCAAATGTTAGGTGAAGTTTTCATGTCACATGAAGGACTTTACACTGAAGTGGATGTGTGAGATTTTTGGATCAAAGCTGGTGTGCAAGCTGTGCTCCATTTCAGTCACTGCTCTCAGTCATACAGTGTGTTTACCAGACTAATTAGAGGAGAAGGTTGCATTTATTTTAGTCCACTTCACATGTTGCATTATTCTTTTAACTGCACTTGGAGCATGACTTAGAATTTAACGAGTCAATTCATGGCTTACACTGCTGATTACATTTGAAGCTTAAGTTAGACTAAACTAGATATTCCCAAGGACAGAGATTACATACAGTATAGGAGTGGTTGGTGAGAACATTTTTGAAAATTGATTGGTGCCCTATCATCATTCCCCCATTTAGTAAAACAGCAAAAGTACTGCTTATGACTGTGCATCCATGCTTTCTACTATCGGTCTTGTGCCAACTTCTACCTTATGGATAGAAAATAACTTTATCTTGTATGAGTGAAGTTTAAGCCAACATTAGCGTTAATTTGCTGTTTACCTTTTGATTACACTTTGTATAGTATAACCTAGTATTGTCAGAGGTTTGTTTTATTATGATCTGATTATAGTAAAATTAGGCTATACATAAGTAAATGATGTAAACAGAACTGATGAGATGCACATATAGACATACAAGTAGGTGGCCATAGATAAGCTATACTCAGCTTTTACATTTGCCTTTCTAAACACGCAGTGTCAGGTAGGTCTTTCCCTGGAGAACGCCTCTGGTGCACAGTAAGTGCTTTGTTTAGAATAAACAGAAGAAAAACTCAGTAGTGAGCATGACCAGTGATAGCCACTGTGGCTGAACAGACAAAGAAAAGACCGAAAGACAGAAAACTCAACCTTCAACCTTTTCTTCAACAGAAAATCCAAGGAAATGTGTCACACTGATCGCATGAAGTACATTACAAAAACACCAGAGCAATGACTGCTTCTCACCAAAGATGTTGCCAAAGTAAAAAAGAAAAAGAAAAAAAGAATTTGTGGATTACCACTTTAATAATAATATATTGGTTATCATAACACAGACATATCCACTTTGACACCTCTCACTCCTGCATGTGTTTTCTTAACATGCTCTTTGGGCCATAATGTCAAAATCATGTCTGAATGATGCTTAGATTTGGGTTTACGATGCATTAGCGCCATACTATGACCAGTGTTCTCCCTTCCAACCTCCAGTAGCTTGCTATTTATTCTATAGGTACTGTTTCTTTTGTACAGTCTGCAGTAAAACCAACCATGTGTTCTTAATAGCGTTTTCATGCTCTGCCTGCAGCACATCAGGTATTTTACCTTGACCTGGCAACTAGGTACACGTTGTGTTCATTTCTACTGAATAGCATGTGTGGGCCCCAATGTGTACCTATATGTTGTATTAATTTCTGCCTTGAACTGTGGTCAAAAAAAGTAAAAAAGTCTTTTCAATTCTTATGTTTTTCTTTCTCTCCGAACAATATCAACAGCACCACCACCACCAAAAAAACCCAACTGAATAGACTTTACTAGAGTGTAATTCTTAACGGCTGTCCCGTTTGGACTAAAAATGATGCCAAAGAAGTTGACAACTATTTCACTTCACATTTGGATGTTTGCAGATTGACAACCAGCAGCGTTTGTAGTCATGCACTCGATTTAGAATTGCTCTCTGCATCGGCACAGAGGGGAGAATATGAAATCTATGGAAGACACCAAAGGTTCTTTCATTCATCAAACCCTCATTTTTGTCATTATTGTACACAGTGACTTCTAAGAGAAGGCAGCAGCTGCAGGCGGGGATAAGGCTAATGTGGAGACGACAGATAATGTTGTGATTTGACACACAAGTTTAGAACTATAGGGACGACTTGTGGTGCCACATGGTCATAGTCTCAGTGAATGGAAGTCAATAGATGCCATAACAAAACATGCGTCAGAGCTTTAACTCTATTCAGCTGTTCAAAACCAAAATCATACTTTTGTTGAATTTAACAGAGTGAGAGATCAGGAAGTCACCATGCCTGCAAGGAAGGAAAATATTCAAACAAGCAATTTGTGTGAATACAAGTCAGTATTGGTCCCAAGGGTTATTCCTCCATCTGTAAAGCATTGTTAGACTCAATACATGCAACTGCATCATCATGGCGATACACAAATAATGGAAAACATTTAAGCACGCCATTCACACAATGAAAAACACTGAGGTGGCACGAACATGCGGAGCACATATTGCTTGTTTGTGAAGCGAGACAAGCTACGGCAGTTGCATATATAAAGAGGCAATTATTCTCTTCACACTTGATGCTTGGGTGCAGCCTAGTCCAGCTTACTGCTCTGGAAGCTATTCTCAGGACTAAATGGAGGCGGCATGCATAGAAGCACCATAGTAAAATATACAGAGGACGGTGGTAGGGGCTAAGGTCTAAGCATCCAATTTCAAAAGTGAAGGGACCATTTACTCCAGTCTCTCTAAACAAACAATTGAGAGAGAAGTGGATGAGTGAGCTTCGCAAAGGGCCTCCATTTTGAAGATGGTGTAAAACTGCAACGTAAAGTGGAGCTGTAGCATAAAGTGTCTATATTTTTTAAGAAAAGATTCCACTGTTATTTTGCTCAGTGAGAAGTTCTCTAGCCTGTCGTTTCAAACTGTAAAACTGCCATTGTGTCACCCCTGAGTTGGGGTCATGGCACCAAATATATCCAATGTGTCAGGACACTAATATGACCAGTGCTGACTTTGTCTCTGCATTGTGTTGTGATACAAAAATATCCTAGCTCAACTCATTTCCTCTTTGGCTGTACAACACTACATCATGTGGAGTGTCATGTTGAATCAGTGTATCATTCGATCTTTTCATATTCAATTGAGAATCCAAAATCGGAAAATGAAAAAACGATTCGTTATTTCGTTATTCGTTTATGAATCTGATACCAAAAAACAAATAATGGTTTGTTTTTTGTACTTTTGATTTTATGCTCAGATCAAAAATAGGAAATTAAAAAAACGGGCCACGGGCCGAACTTGATTTTGATATTTAATTTGTCCGATTTGTGTGACCCGGAAGTTATTGACTTCTTCGTGTGTTGCACTTGATAAGCTTGCAGCAAATTCGCGAACAGTTCAGTGTGAAAGAAAGCCTGAAAAACCAGAATCATGCAGTAATTGTAAGTCAATGAATCAGTATTTTTTTGAGGAATTTGGTATCGACACCATGGCCGCACTGGAACCATACGCTAATTTAATTAAAGACTTATTTGAAACTGGCAAGACGCATGCAGAGATTTCCACCACGTTGCAGCAGATGGGTATCCAGCGATGCTCTGAAATGAAAAATTTTTTCGCTCTTTTTTTGTGGCAGTGGGCGGGGTTAATATATGAAACGATCCCGGCAACATTTGTTTCAGCTGATAGATATGAACAAAACCAAAAAAGTATCTTGAGTCTTATTCTAAATAGTAATTGCCGTTAATGTCATTTATCAGGTATTATCAGTAAATCATTGGCATCCACTTTTTTTTTTTAGCTGCGACCAGCAGGTAGTATAAGTCAGTCTGTTGGTCAGTTGATTGGTCAGCCCCGAATTTTTTCAAAAACTTTACTGTGCATGTGCCATTACGAAACTATAAAGACCCTATGAGTCTAACTTGTGTATCATGCTGAGTTTAGTGCTGATGTTTAATTTCTATGCTAACTTAACAGGGCAATTTCATAACAGAAAAATAGAATAAAGGGACAAGCGAAACACCTTAATCGCCTTAAGTTCCAAGGTCGCCAAAGCAGGGGGACACAGGAAGAAATAAAATACAAATACAGACATTCCAGTAGAACACTGCACTAGCACCAAGACATGTTTCTTCCATTTTGAGAATTAAGGTAGAAGTTCAGTGATAAAAATCCAAGTTGGGGTCGTCACATCTCCTGCTGTTGCTGCCATGGCTGCAGAGTCTGACATGTGTAAAATTAGAAGGAGAACACACAGGCCCCTCATGTCAAAGAAAGATGAGCCTGACATCTGCAGTTCGGCAGACTGCCCCTTGCTCTGCCTGTCCCCTTACTGTCAGCTTCCTCCACACCTGTCCAAATCAAATGTGTTGCAGAGCCTCTGAGGCACTCTTTGTGCTACAATCATCACTCTGGTTATGAGGGGCCTCTCTGTGACTCTCCAAGTGAAGTAGGTGTTGTCTGGCCAGTCCAATTAAATCAATTCATTTGAATTCATTGCAGGAAAGCATACATATAAAAATGAAAAAGGGCGATCTTGATGAACAAAAATGGTAACAACAAAAGATTAGCATCGAGGGACGTAGAAGAAATGTAGAAGTGAGCCATTCCATGAAAATGCATCTTTGTTTTTGTATGTTTGAAACAATTACAAAATGTCTGTGTTCTGCAAGGTTGACCATAGACCTTGTCCTTGAAAAGCCCAAATTGCCTGTGGGTTTTTCACAACTACTACTACTAATAATAATAATAACAGTGTCACAGTTGTAGGAATTCCTGGTGGGATAACTGAGTCCTTAAATATTAGGCTGATTCTATAGGTAGTAGAGTCGTGCTTCATTTCCTTTTGGAAAATAATAATACATTCATACCTGAAATGTATTTTACATTGAAACATTAGAGTGGAGTCTTCACTCGGTGATAGCTCTGTAATGGTTTATTTTTAGCTATTCACCCATCTTTGCAATCTCCAAATAATTAATCAGTTTTATAATACTCTCCTGCCTACAGACAGGCCCAAGCCCAAGGTCAATTCGTTGTATGCTATCAAGGTCCATTCCTTTCGAGCAGCCTAAACAACTACTTAAAACTTCACATCTGTCTCACTGTGTAAAAGGGCATTCAGTAATATAAAGTCTTTTATCAACCTCTAGAGGCTACCAAGAAATTGCAACATCATCAGGTCTACAGCACAGCTTACAGTGTCCTAGTTGACATAAATAATAAAGTCCCAGTTTCATAATAGAGACGAGTAAGCTAGCTAGTTAGAGCAGAGATCCAACAGAGGCATCTAGTGAAGATGATGTTGATGATATTTTGGCTTGAGGATGAAATGTCTTGCAACACCAGAAAAGGTTGAAAATTAAAAAACGGTCCTGAATAAGTACCTGAGCAGGGAGTGGGACTTAGGGATGACCCCTTATAATGGAAATTAGCCAGGGTTTCAAAAGCATTATTAATGGGTTCTAATGGAGCCAGAACAGTCCTCTCTCCAAAGCAAGAAATCTTCCAACCTACCCCTATAATGGGTGCCTGCACTCACTCATTCGTGCCTCATATCTTTCCCAATTTTCATCAAATGTAAACTTTTAGCCACTCTCAGCAAAATCAGCCAAATGTTGCATTGATTTAGTTTACCAGGCTTCCTAAATGGTTATGTATTTACAGTATAAAATATACCTAGCACCTAGAAAACCTTGCACCAATTTGATCCCTTTGTATAAATCAAATGACCAAACAATGTAATGTATAAGTTTCTTTTCCTTTGGTAAGACAAAAGCAAGTTTAAAAAAGTTAAAAAAAAAAAAAAAAAAAAAAAAAGTCTGACATATCCCTTTAATGCCTAAGTCTGGTGACATGTGAGTCAATAAAATGTCTCATCCAACAAACAGCTTAAATTAATTAAATGAATCAAATTTAGTTACATTCAATAAAATAGTGCTATACTGCTCACTGGTCCTGAACCTCACAATAAAGATAATTAGGTGAGAAGAGTGTAGGGATGAGAGCAAGAAAACAGAGGACCTGGACAAAAGCAATGATAGGAATCTTCTATTTATCTGTATCTACAGCTGAAGGTCTGACAGTGATTGATGATGGCAGTGGTTCTTGTGGTCAGTTGTGTGGAGTATAAAGTCTAGCAACTCGATAAGGACTGGGCCCCTTTGTGTTAATTATTTAACAGAGGTCTGATTTTCAATAGCTCATGTCAGCCAGCTCATGTAAAAATGATCAGCTCTCAGCTGAATTAATGAGAAGCATATCTTGTCACATCTACAAGGCTTATCAGAGTGTCATTACTGCCTTTAAAGACAGTTTGGGCCAAAAGATTCAACGACCATGTAGCCTAATATGAAGAGCTTTCACACAATACAACATAGGGTAATTTGTGGCCTCATGCATGTACTCATAGTTCAGTGAGAGTTCAGTCTGGTGTGCAAAGACATTTGACATACTGCAGAATGAAGGAAAGAAAAGCATGAGTATAAGGAACTTGTTTACTGCCCAAGACATGAGGAGAAAATATTGGATCACTTTTCCTCCAGCACGTTCATTTAAACAATGCCCACATACTAACTAATCAAAGACAGCCAAGGCTGTCTGGAGAACAATCTGGAGGTGTAATTGCTGTAATGAGCCGAAAAGCTAATTCCTTTGCCAGCATATAATGTTCTGAATGATTTGAGAATTATCACATATAAAATAACATGTGCCATGATGCTGGTTACAGCAATTAAATGGGTGTTAAACAGTACTCTACTTAACTCTACTTTTCTTTTTGTCAGAGAATACTGTATTCGGAGGATCTGCACATTCAGTATACGAGTAAGAGTTGCATACGAAACACAACTACTGTTTTACCATCGAAAACTCAATAACCCCTGCTATTTGTAATATTCATCAACAGGATATCAAGGCACAGCCAAGGTCTGTAGAAGTGTCCAGTTCGGTGACGTTAGGATGGCATCTCTGCTGTTTGCGTGTGATGCCGTCTTTTTTAGCTTCATTGGACTGTAATCTCTGATGTGCTTTGGATTTGCACATGGTCAGGATGAGCGTCAGCACCTCGTTCCATTCAGGTGAGGGGTGAGCAACTGCCCCAAGTAGAGGAGTTCAGGTATCTCAGGGTGTTATTCAGAAGTGAAGGTAAAAGGTTTATACATTATATATGTGGCACTGGACTCCAGTAAAACTCAAAAAAGCTAATTTACTCCCAAATGACAACTGTTGGCGAAGCAATGCATCTGGCTGTATTACTCATATGATCATGCTCAGTTCTCAAAGACTGGTGGAATAATATTCCACAAGTTATTAATGAGGTTGTGGGTCAAGATATTCATTTGCCTGAAAAATATGTTATGTTGCACTTCACCTTGAATCTTACTATCAATTCTGTTAATATCAATTGCATGGATGTTATTGGCAATAATGACAGTGAATATATTGGAAGATATTGGAAACAGGTCAGAGTCACCCTTTCGAACAATGGGCAGGGTTGATGTCACAGTTAGCTAGTTTTGAGAAAACGACTTACATAGGCTTAGATAGGTTGGAGGATTATCAACAAACTTGAGGTACAACTGTCATATAATATATAATTGTATTATATAATTCTATATATTGTAATATACATCTGAGATCCTAGATTATGGGAAGGAACTCTTAAAAATGACATAGATTGTCCCATTGATGGCATTATATATTTTGATATGTTGTTTATTTTGGCCTCTTTTCATGCCAATCCATCAGACTCCAGCAGGCAAAAGTGCCTCCAGGTTTTTCTAGTTGATATTAGTGTTTGAATGATGAATGGCAGTTCCTGTTGACAGTAGATTAAATCATTGTTAAATAAAACCTTGGTGAATGTTGCTGTTGATTGGTGCCTGTTGGATTGTTGCCTTAACATGGCTATTAAATCCCATGGCTATTAGTCATAAAAGAAAACAACTGCCAATCTTTTTTTTTGTTGTTGTTTCTTTTATTTTTGGGTATATATTTAGTTTGTTTCACCTGGACTGGTCCTGAACTCCATACTTATTGCTTGGGATAGGACTATGAATAACTTTTCAGATGGGATAAGGGACTAATGTTAGGTGACCCTGTGTTGTTGCTTTATGTGTACTTTATGTGTTTGTACCTCTGTGAGTTGATATGTGTAATTTGACTTAAAATAAAACAGAATAGAAACCCCAACCCCCCCAAAAAATATAGAAGTGAAGGTAAAAGGGATCACGAAATTGGCCGCCAGTTGGGTACAGCGGCTGCAGTAATATAGGAATTGCATTAAACCGCGGTGGTAAAGAGAGAGCTGAGTCACAAGGCAAAGCCTTCAAATTACAGACTGATCTTTGTTCCAACCCTCACCTATAGTCACAAGCTCTGAGTAGTGACCAAAAGAATGACATTACGGATACAAGCGGTGAATATAAGATTTCTCTGCTGGGTTGCTGGCCTCACTCTCTGTGACAGGGTGAGGGTGAGGAGTTCAGCAATCCAGGAGGACCTTAGAGTTGAGCTGCTGCTCCTCCACGCTGAAAGGAGCCAGCTATGGTGGTTCGGCCACCTGGTAACGGCTCAGCTACACCGGGTGTGTTTCTGTGCCATCTGTTTGTGTTGGAAGGGTCAGATCACAGCCATTTGCCGAATCTGAAATGGAGCTGGATCATAGCTGCGACTCTGGAGATATGCATGGCTTCTATTTTTATCAGACTACGCAGTGGTCTGTTGCCTATTTGAACCATATAAACGTGGATATATATGCCAAGATTTTGCTTATTGTTGTCATTTATCACCATGTCAGCAAACAAAATCAAAGATAGGCCTACATAAACCAGTGTCGCTGAATATATGTTGGAGATGAGGTTATCTATGGATGACCGCTGAGAATCCTTCTATTTGGCAACAGTACGTCTACACCCTATATGGTACATTAATGTTCCTCACGATACAACTTGAGTTGTTTATGGAAAAATAAGCAAAACTAGACAATTGTGTTTACTTACACATAGGTAAAATTTAGATAGGCACAACACAACTGGCAGACCGCAGTGGAACAAGAATGCATGCGGGACTGGGCATGGGGGACTAGGAGGAGACACACGATGGATGGACTACATCTTCTAACTGGCATGGCTGCACCTGGGGATTCCCAAGAAGGAGATGGAGGAAGTTACTGGGGATAAGGACATCTGGGCTGTTCTGCATGCTCTGGTGTCACCGCGACCCATAAGCGGTTAGAAAGTGGATGGATGGATACACTCCACACTTTGGAACAAGACCAGCAAAACCTGGGCTTTTCAGAAGGTTATAAGTTTGCAAAAAGGAAAAGGAAATTGATTCAGTTACAGGTAAACTAAACTCATTAAGAACTGAATTTCAGATTAACCCTCCTATTATGTTTGGGGTCAATTTGACTGCATTCAACATTTAACGTCTCTAAAAACATGATTCACATTATTTTTTCAGCTTGATACTCGATAACAGTTTTCAACGAAGTTAACATGATGATACCTTTTCAAGGTCCTGGTGTTGTTTGGGGTCATTTTGACACAAAAGCCTTATGAAACCAGAGAAAATATAAAGGTTTTACACATAATTTCTTTCTCTTTGTTTTGACTGATAACTGAGGGAACTTTCCCATGCAATTTTTGATCTTTAAAAAACATTCCTATGCTTTAGGGCCCTAACATAAGACGTGCAGTTTTATCGAGTTTTATCATCTCACCTGAAGATTTTCTGCCAATGAGGTCGTGTCACAGCTCTTTGAAAGACTATTTTGGTGACTAACTTACTTTTTATTGGTGTTTTTTTTCATTATTGACTAAATGCTATGTGTTACCTGCTGATGTTCTGAAGTGTAAACTCAGAGCAAAAGCAGACCAAGTAATGTTCTAGCTTTATGAAATCAGAAAAGTCTCCGACATTATTGTCTCTGAACAGAAACTATTAATTACGTCAAATGAGATAAACACAGAGTTTTGTTCTTTGTGTTCTTTTCTGTACACTTCAGAACTAGTTTTAGGCAAGGAGAGATGTGAAACATGTTTGGAGGATCTGACACTTCCCACCCTCTCTCACAAAGAAGTTTTAATAGCAAAAAGCCAGTGCTAGAATGAAAATAAGGCAAACAGTCTGAATGGGATGGGATCACCTTCTGGAGTGACAACATTCAACACTGCTTTACAATCTCCATTAAATTGTCGCATTTCCCCTTCAAGGAAGCAAAGCTAATTCAACATGCTAAAAGAATAGGCTACCCCAAAAAGAATGAACTTGTAATAAGAGGACGGATGAAATGTCAAGTCTATAAACTTTGTACCAAAGGTAGTAACATGTACTTGACCTATGATAGCTTCATTTAACATTTTCCATGAAATCATTAAGTCTTTGGGTGCTGAGGGAACTGTGAAAAAGGAGACAAAACACCAAAGGGGAGGCATCGGCGATTGATGCAACTGGAGTGGTGACCTTCTGGAGAAAGGACAGGGAAGGGGAAACAGTTTTTTCATAAAATGTTCAATAACCTGTGGGTGCGCAGTGAAACCAGTTGGCGTGCAGTGAAACCCGTCATGTATTGTGCATCCGTCTTGGTGCTGTCGCCCGGACAGCAATGTTGTGAGAACACCTGAACAGTGTGTCGTTGAAATTGACATCTCTCTTCATCAGAGAGCATAGGATATAATAAGAACTCTCCCTCCTAAATCTGAGACTAGTTATTAATTTTTGCTCAGGGGCAAGTATCTTTGAGAAAAAACACTCAAAGCAGACATTAACATTACACCCACAAACATATGCCTATTCCATCATATGAGATAACAGTTGGCTGTAAACTCTCTATTCTCTCTCTGTTTATGTTGTGTGTGTTTCATTTTTGCTTAGTATTTGATGTATTTGTATAATAATATCACATAACTTAAAGTTTGGTTAATCCATTATTATGAAATCAAGTCAACAAACACACAGTGTCACAGCAGCTTTAAGTTACACTTAACTAAGGCGGGCTGTTATGACCTAGTGAGGGGGGAGGGGTCACGTAAGTTGGCATATTCTGCATATTCTCTCTCTCTCTCTCTCTCACTCTATCTCTCTCTCTCACTCTCTCTCTCTCTCTTCCTCTCTCTCTGTCTGTCTCTCTCTCACTGTGCCCTCTCTGGAGTGTTGCTTGCAGGTGGGGTTTTACAATTGGCTGAACCAGGTGATTGGAGGGTTGTGTCCTGGGTGCTGATTGGCCTGTGGATGACAGTTCCAGGGATAAAAGGCCAGAGGACAGCTGATACCTCAGGCCCTGGCTGCTTCCCTGCTCCCAGCCAGCAAGACTACTTTCTGATGCAGCTGTTGACTTTGTAACTGAGCTCCAGTAACTTGTATGCAGTTGCAGTACTTAAGGAGTTTGTGCTATCTGTAAATACCTATCCTAGTAGCAGCTCCATGCCTGTAGGGGTGGGTAGCCTTTTTGTTTGAGTATTCTGTTTTCTCCTGTTTTTGTTTAGGGGGTTAGGTTAGTTACCTATGTTCTTTTGTTTCCTTTTATTTTGGATAGGTAAGTTAGACCTGGTTTAGTATTCCTTTTGTTTTTTTTTGTTTTGGCTATGCCCACCCTGAAGTCAAAGTTAAATAGGAGAATAAACCTGCTCCTTCTTGACTGAAGTGGGGAGTCACACTCTTTTCAGGTTGTGTCCAGGTCCCCTAGGCTGGGCCACTCTAAGTGCTGCTTTGAGAAATGCACATGGGTAATGAACAAACCCTCATAGGATCACACTCAAAAACCTCTAAGAACGATTGTTATTGGGAAACGAGGCCCAAGGTGTTTCCCTGCCTTCCACCCAATGACCCCATGACCCTGAATAGAAATAAGGTTGTATGGAAAATTAATGAATGAATGAATATAATAATACTTGTAGGCCAAAAAGCCTGAGGATTGATTCCTACACAACATCCTCTGCCCATTTGAAGCAAGCCAGTGTAACACACATGTACCTGATCTCTCAGTGTAACACACATGTACCTTCCATCTAATCTCTTTTCTAACTCAGGGACCACTGTGATCAATGGTTTGTTTATT
The DNA here is from genome assembly GCF_046629955.1 of Centroberyx affinis. NCBI lineage: Eukaryota > Metazoa > Chordata > Actinopteri > Beryciformes > Berycidae > Centroberyx > Centroberyx affinis. Next base: position 144,566 of record NW_027279931.1, read on the forward strand.
TGCCTGTGTAATAAGCAAATTATGCTAAGCAGGAGAAGTCACCTCCAGCATTAACCTGCTTACATTTTAATCAATGACTTAAGTGATTTTTATCAGGATGCCACAGGCAATGAGGTGGAGCCAGTTGCAGACTAGAACCTATCCTTTAAAATGTTGGAGACACCTAGTCCTTGCCCTTTCAGTAGTTCTATAGACGAATCACAGTGACATCGCGCTAACAACAACAGTCACTTCCGGGTAGACAACTGGCGAATGATTTGAATTGCGGAGATATTGGCAAACTTGTTTATTTCTGTTGTCATTTTCAGCCGTAACTGTAACATTTAAAGATATATACCGTAGTTAAACACGGTGGTCCGACCTATCTGACGTTTCTGCTGTGCTTATTTTATGTACTGTGTTAGCGTCTTTGATAAACCAAATCCACCCAACAGCGACATCTCACCGCCGGTCGGACTAACTGCTAGTTTTGTGTAAACTTTCTTTAGTCTGTGGCCCAACAGGTAAATTAGGTCTCCAAACTAACGTTAGTGAAAGTGTTGTTATTAATGAGATATGAAAGCATCAAACATGCATTTTAGATGAATGAGATGTATACACTTTGAAATAACATCATAAAAAAAGAAAACATTCAACATGTTGCTGCCAGATGTTGAATTCATTTTATCAATTACAAATCAGTGTCATTTCATTCAACAGTGCATGAAAGGCTGTAAGGAAAAGTGAAACAGATTCAACCCAGGAGAGAAAGAGAAAAGGGAAGGAGAGAGGCAGTCAAAGGAGACAAGATCCAAAGGAGGAGTGAGAAGATGGGCAAAGATAAAACGAGAGAAGAGAAAGAACATGATGGTGTAGGATGTGACAGGCTGGTAGACAAACCAGAGGAGAGGACCACAGTTAAAGGGAGGGGTGTGTGATAGGCAATATGAGTGGACAGGCATGTCACTTGTCCAATTATGCTGTCAGTCTAAGTGCAACAGATTATGACCGATATTTACAAAAATTGAAGCTCAATTTGGGTGATAATATTGTTAATCTTCCTGACCCCTACAATCTAAGTGATGGGTGGTACACTAACCCTGTTAAGCTGCCCCCTGTCCACTACATGGACATTATAACTACTTTATAAACTCTCCAGGTCCCTTTACTGGAGAGGCATTGCGTGCCTATAAGTCACTGGATGCATACAATTATTATCTCTCTGGCCATGTGAACAATATAAAGCAGCATAACATCTCAACAGACAGCACAGTTACATTCATCACTGCAGCTGTTATCCCTGGGCAGCGAGTAACTGACCCACCTTACCACCCCTGGCTGTGTTTAGACAGTAAACATGGTTATGTTGTAGCTAGTCATTGCACATGTGTGGCAGGGTTCGGAGAGGCCTGCAGCCACATTGCTGCTCTTCTGTTTGCTGTTGAAGGCACATATGGAGCATACAAGGAAATCTCTTGCATAGATGTGAAATGTGTGTGGAAGGTGTATAATAGAAGTACTCCTAGTTGCCCTGCAGAACACTTACACTTATCACATCCAAAACATGGTACATCTGTTACCCACCATCGAAAAAAGTCAGTGAAAAGGCCACCAGGGCTATCTGATGAAGAAAAGGAGAAAGCTCTTGCTGAACTTAAACACATTCTTCCTTCAGCAGCAGCTTTAGTAAGGGATGACAGTGATACTGACACAGCATCTGAGACAGAGGACCTTTACCCACTGCCACCCCACAGACTAGTAAGGGAAGGGAATACAAGCAGTTATTATGCACAGGATTGTACAGGATATTGTACAATATGCAGTCCCCAACAGCCAGCAGGTGACCAACCTTTTCCAAGCTACTGTTGGCCAGTCAAGCTCCACACTGTGGAATAAGCACAGGAAAGGACGGGTGACAACAAGTAACATTCACAAAGTAATGGTGCTACTGCTGTTAAGGCCATCCTACAGTATGATTCATACAACATTTCTCACGTGCCATCTGTATAGTGGGGGATAGAGCATGAAGATACTGCACAAGAGGAATTTTATAACAGTGTAAAGCATCTGCATTCTAACTTTGTTTTGAAAAATGTAGGCCTTGTGGTCTACCAACCATATCCATTCTTGGCAGCCTCACCTGATGGGATCTCAACCTGTGATTGCCATGGAGATGTTGTGGTAGAGATTAAGTGTCCCTATAAGTACAGGGAATTGTTTCCAGCAGAGATCCTTAAAGTTCGAGATCCAGGATTTTTTATGGACACCCAAGGGCTGAAAAAGACCCACCAGTACTATGCACAAGTGCAGACACAAATGCTGGTCACAGGAGCACAGGTGATATATGTTAGTCACAGCCAGTAACAATCTAGTCTCAGTCTGATCAGTCAGAAATCAAAGATTAATATGATGTAATGTAAGAACAGATCAGCATCTCATTACACCTAACCCCAGCATCATGATATATAGTATTGATACTAAGATATCCCACTGAACCTGAACCATGCTTTATGTATTCGAACACAGGAGTTTTGTTGTCTGGACCAAGCCAGGGAGTTTGGTCTTGAATGTCTCTCGTGGTAAAGAGTGTATTGCTCGGATATTTGTTGAGACTAAACGGTATGTGCTTTAAGTTCTGGGATGAGATGAAGAGATGGTGAACTTTTAGGTCTAAAGGGTCAAAGGCTGATATGAGATTGTGGTTGCACAAGATGCTCAATAAAAGAAATAAAAAGTAATAAAAGGTCAAAGGCCAAAATTGAGGTCAACATTAGGCTACATAGTTGGTCTTTCAGCCAAGGTGATGCATAGCAAAATATATTATTGCATGAAGCTGGCAGAGTTTGCACCCATGCGGTGCATTTTTAAATTCTCAATTTGTTTTCTTTCTGAAAAAGGTTTGTGGAGACTCAACTGATCCCAGAAATGTTGGCCAGCAGGAGTCTGACTGACCAGAGTGAAGGTACAGCAATGTGTTCCTGCAACAGACCCAAATTTGGAAAGACTATAATCTGTTCCAGTGAAACCTGCTTAGTGAAGGAGTTTCATTAGAGCTGTGTGGGACTCAGAAGAAAAACACCAAACTGGCTCTGTGCTAACTGCACACAATTCAGTGGTCCTTGAGAAATGAATGTCTCTAAAACAGATCAAGAATAGGCAAGCTTAGTGTAATTAATAAACTGCAACTTTGTTAAATGTAAAATATTTATTAATATCAAATGTTCAGAAACAAATGGTAATGTGTCTTTTACATCTGATGCATTAATATAATTGAATCCAAGGGAAACACAATGTCAACAAATTGTCATATATTGTTAACAAATGCTATGCTAAATAGTTTACAATTGAACTGAACTGTGAGCGTGTGCATAGAGAGAAACTTTGATAATATTATAATAAATTATTAATTAATAAACATATGATACATATAAATGAAATCAAAAGAAATGTACAAAATCTGATTTACATATCAGAATGTGCTTTCTCAAATAATTTATGACAGCATTCATCTGCATTCTGTCTTTAAAAAATAAAAATTACAGACAATTCAATGTTGTCTCCATAAATTATGCGTTGTCATAGTGGGAAGCCACCTTTACCACTGTTTTACTTTATACTTACTTATGCTTACTTTTAATTACTTTTACTATTTACTGCTTATACTTACTTATACTTATTTACATATGCTTCTTTGTTTACTTCTTTACTTGTTTAAACTGACATTTATTTACAGGCCAGACCCGTTCAGTACCACTTGCAGTCGTAGTTTTTTTTTTCTTAGTAAACCTCCCTTTCCATGTCCCATGCAAAAAAAATGCACAGAATTCGCCATATAATCCAGGTTGTGGCGCCATAGCAATGATCTACAGTTTAAAACATATAACATAAAATCAAAAGTACATGCTATAGCTCAATTTTTAAGGCCAATTACAATTACTTAAAGTCCCTAAATTCTTTTAATAAGTTTTGGCCTCAAATTGGTCGGGGCAGCACAGACAATCAAAATATCACTGGCTACTGGGACGAGACTGAGAGGTAGGGTGTTTTTCAGAATGGCAAATATTTTGATTCGCTCTATTGCTCTCTCAACATGTATGCGCAAGGCAGACAACTGACGAGCCTTCTCAACTGCATGTCCTGGGAGTTGCTGCCTGCCTTTGATGAATGGGGGCATGACTAAAGTGGCGCCATGTTTTGCTAATTCTTCACTTACAAGGAAACCTCTGTCAGCCATTACCTGGTCACCTCGTTTGATGTAAGAATAAAAACCAGATTGTGCTGTGATCTCCTTATCAGATACCCCCCCCCCCCCCCCCCCACACACACACACACACATTTTAGAGACATAGGAGATGAACCCATAGGGTGTAATACCAATTAGAGCCTTGAGGGTGTTGTGATGTTTATAGTTAGACCATGTTTGTGCTCTTGCTCTAAAGTTAAAAGGTCTCTCAATAAAGAATTCTGTGCAGTCAATAATCACAACACAGTCCTTGAATCTTTTCTTAAATACCACAGGCATGTTTCTATGCAGTATGTGTGGAGTTGGCCACGAGATCAGAAAACTCATTGAAAACAGCTGAAACACAAGCAGCTGACACTCCAAAACGGAACCCCAAATCTATGTTGCTCAATCCATGTCTTATTTTAAGCAGAGTTAAAAACAGCCGGTTGGTCTTCGAAATCACCCTTCTCGTTGTGATGAATGGGGAACGTAGGTTAAAAATCCACATAAAAACAGCAATACTTCCTGAGTAAAAGGAAAATGTCTTTTGTTTTTTCTGCCGTTCTTGATCTGTGCTTCTCTCTGTTTCAGTAAAGGCTGCAATAGAGAAGGAACTTGATGCCTTGTCCTTATAATAGTCCCGCTCAGCCCTTAAACTGTCTACCTCCTTCTGTAGGTTTGCACACCGGGCTCTAAGCTCTTCATTCTCCCTCCGTAGACACTGTACCTCTGGACTCTCTGGTTCAGGAGGATTCTGGAGCTCACGTTCTTGTCCAGCAGCAGCAAGGACATCCAGGCTTCTTCTTTTACAGGCCCCTGTTATACCTCTCCAGTTTTACAGCAATTCTCTTTCTAGATGTTGCTGGGCTGGTACTGTATACTTCTGGGCCCAAGCAAAGTGATGGAGCATAGTCTGGGTGGTCTGGATCAGTGTTTGGCCTCTCTTAATTGAACAGATAAAGAAAAAAGAACGCTACAATATTAGCATAAGGCGACTGCACAATATCTCAATTTTAACAGAAGTTCAGAGAGACAAGATTTTTGTGCCTAATTAAGTGATTTGCCCCGAATGTAGAGAGCTGGTTGTGGTGCTGTAACTATGATAAAATAGCCTGAACATACTGCAGATGATTCTTAAACACAATCTTCAGCCCTTTAGCATTACCAACATCAACTAAACTAACTTACTGACCTGCTGTAATACTTTTAAACCACAGGCACTGATTATAAAATCATAGTGTCTCTGTTTCAACTAACGTTAATTTAAAAACAGTGTTGGCTCAAAAAAAGTGTTGGCTCGCCAGCCTCAATGCTCGATAGTAAGTAACGTTAGCCTAGCTAACGCAACGCCAACAACTTCAAATAAGTTGTTTCTTTGATACTGAAAATGAAATGAGACATAAAGCTTACTTGTCAAAAAATGCTTCCCACACATTCGGTCATGAAGACCAGGCTGCCAGGTTTTCCCAACACTGTAAGGCCCCTGTCTTTTCGGCTGATACAAGCAGTTGGCCTGTCCCGGATCTCCTCCCTTTTCAGACGCTGAATCCAGAGCTGTCTTTGAGCATGTTTGCTCCTCGCAGATGAAAATCTGAAAAACCCAAACCCTTCTCCACTTTATCGTTACCCGGCACCCCCATACACAACAAGACTTAACCATTTTCTCTTTATCTCAGTTGTTCCTCGCCCCCGTTTGCTCCGCGCCATTAAATTGTATGTACGTGACGCAGGAGTTTTCTACCCGGAAGTTATTGTAAACAAACATTGTGATTGGTTCTATTGAGGGAAGTTCCACTGCTGCACTCAGCCATCCAAGGAGCTACACGCCCCACATTTGCAACTATAGCCTCAGTTATTACAACCACAACAATCCTGATAAAATCATCATAATTTCTACTTAAGAGATCTATTTTGATCTAAAGCTTTCATCAGTCAGTCCTATTATCACTTGAGGTTATCAGACTACCCATGACCCTTTTTTTATTACAATAGCATTTTCATTACCAATTAGAATATTTAACATAAACTTTCAGGAGTAAGCCTATCTGGTGTTTGAGAAACTTTGCCGAAAGTCACATTACCACTTCCTTTTCTTCTTCCTGTAAGCATTATTCCACTAGGAATAAAGCTTACAGTTTTAAGATATTGCTATCAGGGTATAATTTTGAGCAAAACATTGGGATTACAGAATAGCCTACCAAGGATGGATCATGAGGCCCTGGGCAGAAAATTCTTCCACCCTGCCACTCCACCCCCTCCTCTAAGAGATATAACACTGCTGCATCCAGTATAGCTAGCTGTTTTGGGTGTATAACCCTTGCTCCCCATTATAAGATGCTTTCCTCTCAAATGTTGGTAGTACTCCCTGCAGAGGCTACCTCCTTATGGAGACTGAAACAGCTGTGCTGGCTAAAGTAACTTACTACTTCTACTTTCTTCTACGCAAAGAATCCATCAGAATTTTTAAAACTCATCTTAAAACCTATTTTTATTCATTGGTCTTTCACTATGTTCAATAATGTTCTGTTGCTTTCATTTCATGCTTTTAACCTGCTTTCTTCCCTTGCGTCTTCATTTTGCTATTGACATTCCAATGCTCTGTCTCATTTTTTCCCTGTATTGTAATCTCTCTGTTAAACACTTTGGTACGAACTTGTTTTGTGTTGTAAGCGCTATATCAATAAAGTTGACTTGTCTTGACTTATTTGGTGTCCTCACCAGCATTTCAGAGGGTGTTGCTGTTGGAGAGAGCACATTCCTCCATACAGGGTGTGATGGCTTTTAGAAATCCAATTTAGTTGCTTGCAACTCTTACTGGACATCCTCGACGGGTGTCTTTTAAACTCCTTTATCCCTCTTGACTCCTTTGCAGGGTTCAGTAGGTCATGTGAGGGACTCTTTTGGTTGTCCACTTTTGGAACACATTGTGTTGCATGGACACAACACACAGCCTGCATGTCAGATTATAGAATGCTGTTTCCCATGCTGTCTTGCACAGAGAAACACCTGTAGATAGCTATCATACAAGATTTATTCTACACCACATTTGCATTGCAATAGCCTATTTAATGAAGTCAGCAATATAATGATACATATGACACAACAGTCCACGGACAGCATGAATATCCTGTAGATGCTTAGTCTGTCATAAAGGATTTACTGTGCATTTGCATTGCAAAACTCCATAAGGATCATGGCAACAATGTAACATAGAGGGTGCCCACCATACACAATATGATTAGCAAATTTTAGAGGTTTTAAATTATCCATGTACAACTTAACCGGCATAAATTCATTTATTTTCTTCAATGAAAATGGATGGAGAAGGCATGTCACAAATCAAAAATAATAATGTCTATTCCTCCACGGGAGCATTCATTAACCACTGCAGCTGCAGTCAGATGTGCTTGTGCTCGACTATTAAAACTGAGGGTCAATGCTGAAATAATGGTTCCCTAAAACTGAGACATTAACAAAGCAAACATATAATAGAGAATTGCTGAAAATATTGTCAGAATTCTTTTTCCAAAAAATAAACCCACAAAAAAATAAACCCACAAAAGACCCATTGAAGAAAACAGTTTTGCAGGCTGATGTGACCACTGACCACAGAGCTCGAATTGTATGGGGGGGTTGCAGAGAAAATTGTTGAATGCTGCCCTGCAAAGTTAAAGTGCACTAACGACCCAAACAATGAAACTGAGAAAAACAGGTTTAAGGTTTTAGCAATAACTCAAGATCAATAATATCAAACGCCTCACTGAAATCAAGCAGCATGGCTCCCACTATCTTCTTGCCATCTATTTCCCTAAACCAATTATCAGTCATTTGAATTGCCCTTCTCTGTTCACCTGTTGATATTCAGAATTCAAATGCTTCATAAGAAAATAGCTTTGGATTTTTTCAAACCCTTCTCTCCATAAGTTTACTTTTCCCACTCAGTAAAGTTGTACACTGCAGATTATAAACAAAAAGAAAATAATAAATTTGACCTCTGCCTTGAGAACTAAGTATCCTCTTGCTGTATCCAATTAAATGTTCATCGCCCTGTTTACTCAGTCCAGTTCAATGCATCAACGGTAATACTCAACATTTTATATCCAAAATGCCCAACCAAAAGAAATTATTCTTTATTTGAAAGCTTGTTTTAGACATATTCAACTACCTGTCTATCACACTGTTCATTCTGTCATACTTGGCTATACAAACAAACCTGAAGCTATCGTCTTTAGGTCATTCTTACTGCTGGTGCTTCAGCTGGAGAATTGATGAGTTGGACAAAAAGGTGCATTTTAATGCACCGTTCAGCCTTCCTATCACCTTTGGCTGGACAGACCAGGTTTGATCGTCTGGTTAAAGTGAGTCTCTGCAGCCTAATGGTCCATGAAAGTCCATGCTTCTCCCTGGCCTTCCATAGTTTCACTGTTCTTTTAGCCATCTCCACTGTCAGATCTGTGAAAATCTGTATCTTCATCCCACAATAGTCTATTGCACCTATTGCAGCAATAGTCTATTGCTATTTTTTATAAGCTTCTTTCCATTCTCACAATCATTGCTCTTTCTCCAGACTTACTCTCATGAAAAGTCTCTAGCTTGAGAGGGACTGACTTTTTTGGAACATGGCTTAAAATTCGGACCAGACCACAGAAACACTCCCACAGCCCCTTTCCTCTGTTTCTTCTTCAAGAGGCCTGAACCCCCACAAAGATTCCCATCAGACAGAATCTTATTTATACTTAAGTCCCCCTACAATTTCACCACTCATTTAAAAACAGAGTAAAAAAAAACAAAAAATAAAACAAAACAAACAAAAAATATTTTTTTAAACTTTTAAACTTTAAAACATTTTCTCTCATTTCATCGACTCAACTAAATTTGCCTCTGGCAAGGCCAGGCAGTCCGCAGATAACATAACCTACTATTCTGATTTGCTTTTAAGGTTATTTTTACTGAATTTATTTCTGTATTTCTTATAATTGGCTGCAAAGTGAGGTGTTGTTAATACATTTGCTGTATAATTTATGCATTTTATCAACAGATTTCTGGAGGCCTGGGGGTACACCAAGGTTTTTGGATCCAGTAGCTGTTTGTTGCATGTGTTGACTACGGGAAAGCATTCATGTATAACAGAGCTAAATGACAGTTTTCCTTCTCCCAGTCTGAGTCCAACAAATAATCCTGCTAAAGTTTTCATTAACTAGTGCAGTGCCCGTTCAAAATAGGCCTAGGCTATCAGTCGCATGCTTTGAGCCCCGCTGCTGCACAGAGCGCTGTTCGCTTGTTTATTCAAAGTTTATTAATTTTGAACGTGTCGCATGTCCAATCCGACACTGCATGTCCTTGGGTCCCCAGCAATACACCCGCCAAGTGTGAAGTAGATCAGATGAACGGTTCTCAAGATATGCGAAGGACACACATACAGACAGAGATTCCTTGCTTTGTATGATTACAGACACAGAGTTTGCCTTAGAGTGAAAAAAAGGCACGAGAGAGTTGAGGCTAAGAAAAATGTACATAGAGAATGGTCATGGAAAGTGAAAGCAGGGATTCTTAGAAGTGTTGTGAGGGAGACAGTGGTAACCACTGCTACATTTTATGTTTATAAAAATAATAAATACAGCCATGCTCCACCCTCCAAGCTTGCCATCAGTGGCGATAAGGAGAGCTTCATTATGCCATATTATGTGAATGGAAGATCATGGCTTTGGAGTCATCAGACAGGGTCTGGTGGGTCGTTGTCAGGTAGATGCAGCACCCTTGTCCAGCTGAACAAGGGTTTAATGATAATGGGCGGTCTCTAATTAGTGCTCACCACCCTGAACTGAAAGCAAGGGTCCATGACTCTTTGGACAGGATCTGGGTCTAGAGAGCCACACCAATAACATTGGTTTTCAGAACAAAGCACACTTAAACTTCAGTTACAATAAGACAGAATTCAGGGACCAATCCAGGAGGAGGGAAATCATTCCCTGCCAGATGGGCTGCAGACATAACTACCAGCAGTAAACCAGTAGTGCACATTACAGTGCATTGCTGTGTCAGTGCAGCTGGAGAGAGCATTCCACTTTTCATTATTTTTCCCTTTGCCAGTAATGCTTATGTCCTTAAAGGCCAACCCAACACACACTATGGAAGTGGTTCTCAATCCTGGGATGCTAGGTGAATGCAATCAACTATCTGGTATGATAGAAAACCAGCAACACTCTGGGTCCTAAGGACCAGGATTGAGAACTACTACATTATGGCATATCCTCAAAGGAATAAATAGATGTTTATTTATTTTTGAAGTGGTTCATGTTTTTTATACATGTTTCAGACATGCACTCACCAACATTATCATGTTGGACCAACACAAAAATGTTTCTCAATATGTGGTCAAATAATGCTAGAACATGATTAACACTGTATACCTGCCGGTCCATACTAATCATGTTCTGTAGTCCCTGGACCTGAATGCTTTTAATCCCCTGATCTAGCCTTTTTGGCTGGGATGCCTCATGCAGAGGGCTTATGCAGGAAACCATGGTCAATGGTAAGAAGTAGTTCTCAATGAGGAATGGCTGCCATGGGATTGGGAAGCCTGTTCCCTGGCAGCCACCCCAGAGATCATAGCAAGGTTCAGGACAGCATGGATTTGGATTTGGTGTAGCTGGTGCCAACCACACCTGTGATCACACCTATGAACACAGCAGAGATCCTGACATTTCAGCATCCATCCTTGGGCAAGCACTTCCTTAGTGCAACATGCAAATGTATCACGCTACCAAACCTTTGGTAGAAGCAGGGATCATCCCTGCCAGCATGGAAAGCATAATACTGCCAGCAACTCTCCAGAGAGAGAACCAAACTGAGTGGCATTGCCTGTCATCACTAGCAACAAATATAGCTAATGAGCTCTTGATTCAAATGGAGAAGACAGAAGACAAGGAAAAGGAGGATCACAAGAAGAGGAGGAGGAACGAGCTGCAAAAAAGAAGGAACAAGAGGAAAGAAAAGCAAATGAAATGAGGTACAGTACAGCGGCAGTAGTGCCCATACAAAAAAAGCATGCAACCTGCTACAGCATGACATCACCAGAGACCAATTGGGAAGAAAGTGACATTTTTGAATGAATGCAGTGCGTTTTCTGTAAACTGTTTTCATCTCCAGTGTGCAGTCAGTTACAGAATGTGCCAGAGGCAGTTTGGCACTGCCATAAGTGTCCCCATATGGTTCGGTAAAGGTAGAAGTTAATTGACACACACACACACACACACACACACACACACACACACAGTACATAATACTAAGGATGATTGAAGTTGGTCAACTAAATTGTAGCGGTGTAGCGGTGTTACCATTATGAATTCATGTCTCGAAGGGATTTCTGTGAATTGTTATGAATCATATGTATGGCAGGTTTACTGTTCGGAACATGGTGAACAGATTCAAGGAGGCTGTTTTTAACACAAAAGGGTAAGGTTGTACTCTGAACACATGGAAAAAAAAAAACTATTGCTCCAAATCAGATCAATCAAGGTCTTCTGAGTGTGTGGTTTAACTCTGCAGAGAATCCATGAGCAACCAGCAAAGATCATTTACAAAAATTTGCATCAGAGAGAAAGAAAACTAGTGTATGAAGCAGGTTATTTCCCCATGTTCTATTCACAACATGTTTTCAAGCACAGACTTGACATGGCTCAGAAATCAAAACTTTTGAGTGAGAGATGGTGACTGCGGCTGGTTGTGCTGCATACAATTTTGAAAAGGTAAACTACATGAAATAATAGTAAAATCATGTGTTACTTCAAGACTCTACTAATTTGATTTCAGGCAAATTTATTATAATAGTTTAAACCAAGGAAAATGCAAACCTGAACTTACTGTACTGAACCAATTTCTAACAACACTATCTTATAGGAATAAGCAGGTATGGAAAATGGATGGATGGATGGATGAATAGGCAGTCCACACTTCTTTTCTCTTTTTTTTTCCTATGCTGTGATCTCCCTATACAAAACTGGTGGAAAAGCTAAAATTACATATCCACATACATATGAACAACTGCAGAAACTGTAGTTATATTTTGTTTTTAAGCTATAAAACAAATGACATAAAATGTGCACCAACTGCAAAAAACTCACTGCATAATTGATCAATGTTTCAATTACTTGGATTATACTGGATTATAAAAAACTATAACTAATTGTAGGAGTTACTTTAATAGGAGATAAAAATGTATGTATGTATCAGCTGTATGCTCAGCCTAACAAAACTAGAATCATAGTGTCATAGGGACAACATCGTCAGCTAATGTTACTTCAGCAAGCAAGTTTTATCACAGCTACTGACTGACAAGCATCACCACAGATTATGAGGTAGATGACCTCAAGAAATATGAGATGAGTGAAATTAAGGGACAGTCATCAAATATAAATGTGCGCTTCATATAAGCCTTTACACATGACTTTTTACAATTTGACACATACGGGTAAATGGATGAGTTCTTTATTATAACCAAGTAATGGGTAATCACTTCCGTCATATGCCCCATAAAGGATTTTCATTTTAAAAAATCAATCAAACTTAAAAAGCACTGACGTTTTACCACTGACAGTCCTGATCAGACTCAATAACAGCAGTGTGTATCAGAACTCAGAGATCTACCTTTATCTCAACGGGCCGCAGCCCACTTCCTCACCAGTATCTCTATATCAATACCACTAAACACATTTAAGTGGAGTTTCAACATTGAATTCCAAGAAGAATCCTAGTTGTGCCATGCACTCTCACCCATCTTTCTCGTTTAATCTGAGGGGAACAGACCATTACAGTTCTGCTTCGGTTAAGCTTCTTGCTTCTGATTCTTTGCATTGTATTTAACTGTTAGGGCATTAAAATTGACTTTTAAATGATTACTTGACTGCCAGGTTGTGTGCGTGGGTGCGTGCCTGTGTGTGGGTGTGAATGTGGGTTTATGTGTGTGAATTTAAATGTTCCTTCTGTCACAGTTATCTGTTCATTTAAGCTTTCAGGCAGGGGGGAGGGTGAGGAGGAGGGGGTGGGGGTTGATAGCATAGGCTGAGTGGACTCCCAAAATGGCTGTGGCCTGATAGGGTGCAAATCTAACCATGGGCCAATCCTGCTGCTATAGGGCTTAATGTCATTCTTGCATTTGGAGACCGAAGAAAATCCCAGGCATGATTATGAAAAACGAGATTGGTTTTCAGTGTGTTTAGCACATTTTCCTTCCCCAGGCACAAGCAGGAGATTCTTAGAGAGAGTGGCCTGTCTGTCACTTTAGCAGCATGCTGTTACATTGTCAAGGAAATGACTTTTGGATATGTGCTACTCACACTGAGCTTCATATAGAACTGTCTGATACAATCTGACAGTGATCCATAGTTTTACCCTATAACCTATAACCAGATCCAAAGCAAGCCAAACTTTACACTCGAGATTGTTATACTCTAGATACCTCTTGGTGATACTGTACAAGCCGTGTCTCATCAGGGACAATGCAAATTACTGTGCTATACACACGCACACGCACAGGCGTGCACACACACACACACACACACACACTCAATTCACCAACATTATAGATATATAATATAGAGGAACTTCAGTGTTGACCTTGTGAAGCTTGTTTTCAGCAATACCTCAAAGCAAATATCCTGCCTCTTGTCCTCAGTGATATTAATGCCACATTAAAGCACAGTATTATTGATAAGAAAAGGATTACTTATGATAGGGTTGCTTCTACTGTCCCTAACTAAGGATTTGCTTGCTTGAATTGGATTTAGCTCCAGTGGTCTGATAGTTGAATAAACATTTAGTTATGTAAATATACTTTTGGACCTTTTACTTAAAGTTATTACCTTTCTACATGCTGCGTTTCTCTCTATTTTGTCAAGTCTGTCTCATAGGCTAAACTGACAGTATGCAAAAAACAGTATGCAAAAAAGATTACAATAGGTTTATTAAACCTGCGCTGTGCTCAAACAGGGGTTATGTTTTCACCCTTGTCTGTCTGTCTGTCTTAGGCAAGGCCCTGCACTATAGTATTTTTTTCCCAAATTGGGCAAAGTTTGTTGCCGTATTCCACCAACCTTAGTAAGATCTTATTGGACCGGCATGGATCTGTTTTACTAGTAGGCTATAGGCTACAAGCAACAGACACAGACTTGCACTATAACCACAATATACAGGTCAGACTCAATCAGCCCCTCTCCACTTTGTCAAACATGACTGCTATGTGTGACATAGCATGAGCCTTAAATTACATTACATGTAAGCAACGCGGGTTTCAGCTCACGCCTTCATCAGGCTACAACTGTGTACTGTCTCTCACTCACAAATAAAAATGTAATAATTCAAGGACATGCAACATTTCGGTCTTGTGGTGTTCCTCAGAACAGTGTGCAAGTTTTTTTTTTCCTTACATTAGCATCTAACTGAATTGTATAAAGATACTTGGAGAAGAACACAATAGGGCAGTGCCTACTGACACATCCAATGTCATCTTGATCCTCTAGTACATAGAGTTTTTGCGTCAATTAGCACCTAGTTGTGACAGCTGACTGAATGTGGCTGAATAATATGAGGCATCAAAGATAAGAATAACTGCGATAACGCTGTCCAGGCAAGCCATTTTGTGCAATTATTTCCAGTTGAAATATTCACTTGTGGTGCTTGGTAACAGCAAAGGCAAAGTGATTACATTAAACTTTGATGTCTTCATTACAGATCAGAAATCTTATCGTCAAAAATGAAAAGTAATTTGCTGAAATAACCATATTAATGTAATAAGGATGATAATGTTAATGAGCAGATCAAGCCACATACTTATAGTAAACCTTCTTGTTTAAAAGTAATAATCAAATATGATTATTTTCTTTCTGGAAAAAGACAATTATACCTGGTTATCACATTGGCCTGCAGGTGTGACAATTCTGATTTTGTTGATGGGGTGAAATACACAAAAAAACACACAAAAAAAAAAGATTAGACAACCATTATTATAAGTCGGGAGCCTGGCCAAGAAGCTCGACTACACTAAAAATAGCAGTACCCCTCATCCCCACATACACAGCCCAAACAGGCACACTGCACCTTTTTTGCACACCGAAATTCAATTATGAAAAGAAAATGTTGAGTCATCACAATTTACTGAATGGAAATAAAATGAGATGCAAATGAGTGTGGTGCTATGCATTTGAGGCATTTTGTCACAGCATAATGGTATAATGTTGATAAGGGAAGGAAGGCCAAAATAAATCCATTCTGAGCTCTATGAAGAACGAGAAGGAGAGAGAAATATGAAAAGGTTCAAGTGTAATGTGGGGAAGTGAATGTACACACTGTAGCTTAGTATAAATACATGTGCGAAATGAGTAAAATACCATCTGTTCATGAAAAAAAAATGATGCTTTCCATTTTGAGATGTGCTTGTAATGTGCTGATTGGTTTAATTGAAACAGAGGAACTCTAACATTCTTTTTTCCAGATATCTATTGGCTTATTACACTTTCATCCAGACATCTATTCAGAGGAAATAATCTCCCTTTGGATAATTTGACAGCCCAATAGTGGGTTTAAATGTACCATTAACACCAGGTCTGTGGTTTTTGGAAAACGTCTGCCTGCCTGCCTGCCTGCCTCCCGTTTCAACATGGCCCAATTTGAACTGTGACAGCTCATAGTGCTCTGTTTCACCCTGATCACTGCGCTGCCAAGATGTCAGAATCTCGTTAGCCAGTAAAAAGCCACCAAATCTCAGCCCTGATGCCTACAGCTTCGCCTCTCAGAGACAAAATGTTCTATGGTGTGTGTCTGTCTGCAGCATCTGCCAATGCCAGCAGTGGTGCCAAAACCTCATCTCCTGTTAGCAACAGTGATTTGCATATGTCCTTGCAGTTGGCTGGCATGAGCTCATAATGACAAGTGGGGGCACGAAGACTTGTCAAAGGGCTAAGATACACTTCTGATGGGTCCTGTCCATCGATATTGGTCTGATTTTGTGTTTTTGATGGAGCTGTTAAACTTGGACATGAGCCAAGTAGCACCAATGTTGCCAAGGAATTGCTGTCATTCTAAGGTGTCGGATACATGAGTCATTTGGCCAGAGGCATTCATCATTGGAGCTGCCTTTGGTAGTTTGGTAAGAGTGTATGATGCCGTATGTCCTAAAAGATGTTTGATTTATTGTCAATGGGGAGGCGTTTGTTGTCCCCTGAGACTCAGTTGGACAGTGACCTCTGGCTTGATGAGTGCTTCTTGTGTTGATAATCCACTAACACTGTAATCAGCTAGGACCTCATTGAATGGCTCATTGAGTTTATTTGCAGCTCTCTAAAATAGATTACCAAGCGCAGTTGGCAACGACCACATGGATTTAGGCCAATACAAGCCAATAGTTGAAGCTTTGAAATCAATTTAGCACATCACCCTCTCTAATGCATTTACAGTCTCCAATATCTTAGTATCGCTGAAGGCAGCAGGATCAGCCTTGCCATTAGCCTCTATTTTTGAGATTGATGTGAGGTTGGAAATTATTGGGTGAGAAGTTATGAGCTATGTTTAACTCCATGCACATGTGAATATAGGTCTGATCGTTTCTGAGAGCAGGTGTAGAGGGAAGGGGATCTGGGACACCAGAATTTACTGTTGAATTTTCTGGAGGTGTTGTGAGCATAATTGAACAAATAATCTGTGATGGAAGGTGCCCACTTCACAACCCCAATGTCATACTCATTCTTACCCAGCCCCCCTGTCCTGTGACAGCCAGGTATCTACATAAAGACTCACCCCAATAGCACAAGGGATAGTTACATCAGATCCCATGTATTGGTAAAATGTTCATTCTTTACCATTTATGCACATCTGCACTCAGTGGAATGCATTCTCGCTCTGCTGCACGTTCCGAGGCACTACCATTCAGCATTACCTCATGAAGTAAAAAATGATAAGAAAGCACCACACTACCATTTCACACAGCTAATTAAAACAAAGTATTGGGAAGACAGTGGAAAATGTGGAGATAATTACCACAGCAGTGTAGCCTTATGGTATGAGACAGCCTTACACATACACCATGGATATGACCCACAGTGGCATGTTTTCAGTGGCATGATCATCAAATCTGAAGTCTGATCCATGCCAAATCTTTAAAAAAAATCCTTAATCTCTCTTTTGAGCTCCTCTTGGTGCAACCTTGAAAATATGAAGTGTAGGAAAGGTAATGCAAAAGCTCTGGCAGTCAAGAAAATCCACTCAGCTACCTATTCTGTTTATTGACTGAAGAAAATCAGACCAGGTCCACCTATCAATGCTATCCATTGAAAATTAGGTTACCATTCACTTCATAATATGACAGGACAACAAAAAATAAATAAATAAAAAGTGCAGTAGATAACAGATGATGATGGGAAGCTGAACTGAAGGGCAATAATAATGCGGCCATCATTTTGTATTGTGTTTGGGCAATAGATTTGGGAGGGGCACATGTGAAGGCAGAAATGATGAGATATGGGAAAATATCACCCCTACAATTATGCTTGGCTCCTACTTGCTTTGGCAAAAGCAGCTCCTACCCAGAAATTAGGGAGGACCACTGAGCTAGAATCTCACAAACTACCCTGGCATTTATGACATTTACGAGCAAACAAGAAAGAAGAGAGAATACAATGAGAATACAATGATAAATGATATAAAGTTTTTGTGTACAGTTCCTTATATATAATATGCAAACTGAGAACTCTTACAATAATTCAGTTTAGTTTAGTTTGTTAACCAGCAGTGGTCAAATCTCATTTTCACAGCTTCTCATTGGGAGTATGTATCAGTATAGATATATACATATACATATAGACATAGATAGGTAGGTAGGTAGGTAGGTAGGTAGGTAGGTAGATAGATAGATAGATAGATAGATAGATTCCAAACATTAGAATTGTGAATTTAGTCATCAAAATGTATTTTTAATGTTTTTTTATATGGAAGAGTAGTCCCTTTTTTATGGAATGTATGGAAAACTCTATACTGCAGATACAGTTTACAGTTTTGTAGAGTGCATGTTCATAGTTTCATATTTAATTACTAAGTTGAAGCAGGCTTTCTTTTTAAAATACATAAATACATCTCATAGTGTCATTTTACAATTGCCATGAAATTCGAACACACGCATCAAACAAGTGTGATCACGGCCTTAGGCTGAACTCTAAAAAATACAAGTTAAATATGTTGTAAATAGTGTGTTGGTTGATATCAGTGGTACATTAGATTTGCATTCATAGCCTAATTGAAGCATAAGTAACATTTTATGATACATGGAACAAACAAGTTGAACTTTTCTGGGGCAAAAAAAATTACCCTTCAAAAACGTCTGTCATGGGAAGCTTCATTTTCTTCCCTTCAACTCCTTTTCCATCCATTTCTGAACAAAGCTGTGTTTTCTGGTCAATATTCCACCAGCAACAGTGTTTTCCAGGTAAGACATGGTTTATAGCCTATAGTAGTTAGCCAGCCAGACCTAGCAAATGTTGACTAGTGTAACCCAATGACTGTAAACCAGTTGGTATAACTTATAACAGTTAGGTTAGTAGCTACTGTTCAAAGTAAAAAATGTAAATCATTGAAGAGACCAGCACAAAGTGGACATTTTATGATAAAAGTATTTACTAAAGTTATTCATGGAACGCTAAATAGGGAGTTCCACTTGTCCTCTTGTGCAGAGAAGTCTGTCACACAAGAATCTGCACACTTTTAGGTAATGTTTTCACCCACATATGTGTGTTTGTCTGTCATAGCATCACTTTCTTTCAATTTTGTGTGAATCATTGCACACAATGTTATGTAATGTGTTGACAGGTGGTTGTTGTGTTTGGTGAAAATCAATAAAAAAAAGAAAAATACTGCAGACAAATATTGCAGACAAATCCGTCTAACTAACTTGATCTGGGAGCTTAATGTTCATTATTCTCATCTGGTGTTAAAACCCTGTTTTCTCATCAACACAGTGTGACACAAATCCTTGCTTACTTATCTTTAAAAGAAGAACAGAAGTAAGGAAGGAAACTGTATAAAGGTTCTAAAAGAATTAGTTTTGGCACCCATGGTAAAAAAATAAGTAAAGAATGCCAAATTAGCCACTTAGCTGAGGTGATTAGACTATTAAAAAGAACAAATTGTAAATGGACTGCATTTATACAGCGCTTTTATCCAAAGCGCTTTACAACATGCCTACATTCACCCATTCAAACAATGGTAAATGGAATGCATTATACTGTAAAGCGCTTTTATCCAAAGCGCTTTACAAAGCTTTACAAAGCGCTTTTATCCAAAGCGCTTTACAACTTGCCTGCATTCACACACTGATGGCAGCAAGCTACCACGCAGGGTGCTGGCGCAATCATTGGGAGCAATTTGGGGTTCAGTATCTTGCCCAAGGACACTACAACATGCGGACTGGAGGAGCCGGGGATCGAACCACCGACCTTCTGATTAGTGGACGACCTGCTCTACCTCCTGAGCCACAGCTGCCCCAAATTGTATGTTTAAGATACTGCTATAGCTAACCAGCTCCAACTAACACAGGCATAAGGACATTTGTAATTGGTAATAATGTGATACTTGATCCCTGTAGAAAATAGTTTTTTGTTTGCCCTCCTCCAGACAGTTCAGAGTCCAGTGTCTTTCTCAAGATCACTTGTACAGGGTGGATGTTTGCCAACATTAGGGGCTTCTGGTCTCTATGGTCTCTCTAATCAGCTGAGCTCCATGCTACCCCAATATATAAGAAATGTCAGTGGGTGGCTGAGATGTACTGTGTTAGATACCGTGCTATATTATATACAGCATACCAGATACACAGCTCAGAGAGAAGTATGAAGTGAGTGTGTACATATCTGTCCGTCCATCCCTCTGTGATTAAAAGACGGTAACTAGGACTCAGGGGCTCATCTTACTGTGCAGAGCAGCCTCAAGGTCAACACCATCTTTATCTTTTATTTAATGTGGAGATCCTTTTTTGCTTCAATGACCCTTCACTCATTTCAGGTTGCAAGCCAGGAGTGATCGTTCCAACTGACAAGGCTATATTCCAAATGTGGACCATGGCCAACTGCTCTCGGTGGGAATAGAGAATCAATCATGTGCTGTGCAGAGGTGAAAGGTGTCCATGGCCTCCGCCTCCTCGACTAATGCTGTCTAGAAACCCACACCGCCAAGACAGAAGCCAGTTACTGTTGACAAATACAAGGAGGGCACATTTCTACGTACACATTCAAGCACCTACAAATTATACACATGCACACACGCGTGCACACACACATACTCACCATGGCAAGCTTGTGCCTATAACCATAAGCACAACCCGTAGCCAAATTGTAATGTTACTCTTTACATATGTGATCATCTTTGATTTTGAAGTAAGAAAGCAAGTCTTCTGTAACCTATGATTGCATGGTATGACCGCTCAGACTACAGAAACAGATTTTTTGTTTCTCATTACATGCCTCGATGTTCTGTCTACAGGACAGGACATCAGTATGGAAAGAGAGTAGTCCCAACAGAAATTGTATTTGAATTGCATATCATGCATAACATGGATCATGCATAACGTTTGTCATGCTCATATTGAACCATAGAACTACAAAAAATTATTTGTTAGGCACAACTTGACATTTAATGCAGTGGCTTGAAAGTTAATGAGATTATTATTGAAAATAACTTTAATTTAACAATAATTTCAAATTCAATTTCACAAATTCAAATTCCGTGGGGGTTTTTTTTCCATGGCACAGCCGAGGGCATCACGAGGCAAATTCAAGTCAGGCAGTCAGTGAGTCAGTCAAGTAACGCTTAGTGAGATGATGTCGCTTCGTGAAAAAATAGCTCCCTGTATAGAAATGGATCTAAATCGTTCTCTAATGCACCTGATGTCACACCACGTCATGTCTGTAATTTGGAGATGTACAGACAGCAGACCAGCAGCATTGAACTCAATCCACAGTGTCTCCTGGTGTGAAAACAAAAGTGAAATTTAACATCCCACAGTCAGTAATGAGGATTTACAGACAGTAACTCGTCTTTGCTGCCCTACAGACTTTAATGGTAGGTGCCTTTAACAATACCTTGTGGTATTTAAGTAACATTAGTGGGATTAGGTAATTTAACCGTGTCGCAGTGCTTCAGTACATAGAATTGAACATGCGCCATGGGTCTGTACAGTATCTGTGCTTGTTTATTCAGATTCAGCCTCCTGAGACATACATTTGTGCACAAGGGACTTTTGTTCCCTGAGTGTCAACTGGAAGGCAGGCTCCTCCTCAAAGGACAGTGGACCAGCTCGACTCTTCACTTGGCCAACCACAAACAAGAGAGTTACTTTTTTTTTAGTGAAAATCATTTCAACTAGATAAATTGACTGCTGTCTAAAACCATGTGAACAAGGAAATATGTACCAATCACTGTTGTGATTTTGCATGTGATATTCTACCATTACCACTGTTAAATATCCAAATATGATGATACAACTATAGGGCTGCCAGGCTACCAATACACTGCTTTAAAAAGTACTGGCTATCTGCAAGGTAGCAAACTGATGTCCTGAGTCTTGTATGCAGCCCAGTGCTAGTACCTAGAACATGATTTGTGACCCTTTCACCAAGTGGGAGGGAGAATAACGCTTGATCATTGGCTGAGGAGATGAACAAGGCACAGTGCCACATAGTAAGAGTGGCCACAGCTGCCAGGAAGGCAGCCGCGGACAAGGTGGCTGCCTTCCAATCCACTGGCCAAAAAAACTGAATTGAATTATGAAACTGAATAAAATTTGATTGGGAAAACCAAATTTGAAATCGTTGTTAAATTCAATAATAATCACATAAAATTTCAAGCCATTGTATTAAATTTCCAATTTTCAAATCAATGGTTCAATACGAGTTTGACAAATTCAAATTTATGCAATACAAATATAATCTCTGCTGGCACTAATCTCTTTCCATACATCAGTCTCTTACAAACCTTTACACTTAAGTCAAACTCTTTGATTTTCAGTGTGAAGCACATACCGTAGGTTTTGGATCTTATTTTGTAAGACTTGCCCTGTAGCCAAACAGACATTGCAGCATAATCCATGCATGATCCAAGTGTTGTGTAGCCAAACGATTGCACTGTGGGTCCAAAAGTCTGACATTTACCTCATAATTTCAAGAAAACCTCAAGAAAAAGGTTGAATCAAAAATACAATGGAAAAAAACAGAAGGAAAAAGGAAGTAGAAGGGAAGGAGAAGTATAGAGAAAGAGGGCATTATTATTTCTGTTTGGACCCTGGTGTGAATTTGCCAGAGACATTTGTCTGAGGTAATAGCTTTGTCAGTTATGCCATTGACTCTCACCGTGGGAGACAGTCAAGGAGGGATTACATTTTTGGGCACTCTATCATTACAATTCGAGAACTGCTGACTTGGATATTAGCTCCCAATAGGGAACAGCGCTGCCAAAACCTCCCACAGAGCATACTGTGAATATTTCATAAAAAGGAATGAGATAAAAATGAAACCAAACAATTATTTAGTGTTTAAAACAAAAACATGTCGGAATGTCAAGGTTCTACACACTAGAGACTTGTTTTCCCTCCCTCTTCTCCTCCCCCTCATGCTTTGAGTGATTCATCCCCTGTTGAGCCACAGCACTACAGGCTCGAGTCTCATCTTGAAAGGCACTCTGTGCATCTTCTGTTATCTAAGTCAACTGTGAATCTAAGAATGGATCCATTGCAGCTATGAATGGAATACATTTCATGTTTGTTTGACAAACCTTATTAAAGGTATGATTGGTAGACCTAGGAGAAACCTCACAAGGCCACCATGACCACCTAGGTTTGTGTGTGCGACAGTGTGCAAGGTTTGGGAACGTGGAAGCTGAATACAATGGAGTAAGACTCGATTTGCATTAAATAATTGTTAAAATTGTGTTTTTTTCCACTCACAGAGCGATCGCATGGCGTCAGAAGACTTGTTGATTCTCACCAGAGGTGGAATAGACATAGCATAGCGCAAGTTACACATGCAAGTTGCAACACAGCAGTTCATACCAGAAGAATATTTCTACATGCAGCCCAGCAGCGTTCCCTGAGTAAAAAGTGCACTACACAGAGATGAAAAGTCCTGTGAAAAAAGGTTATAATTTGCCACTGTGCTCCACCAGCCAAGGCAACAGCATTTCAAGCCTTAGCTTTTTAGCTGCGACCAGCAGCTAGTATAAGTCACTCTGTTGGTTGGTCGGGTGATCCGTCCTGACACGTGTTGGAGCTTTTTTATGCAGTGTTGCTGCAAGATGTGGTGGACACAGCCGTGTTGTGATGCATGCGTCAGCCCCTGATATACAGATGTCACTGTAACCTATTTGCAAACCCACCACCCCCACACACACCCACAAACACACACCGTTTTTTCAAGACTTCCCCCTCCAAAGCCATATTATAATTCAAATCCTGAACCTACTATAATATGCAATTGCCTTGATAATGACTGCGTCAACATTGCAAATTGCTCTTGATTGCTGAGCTACAACTTCACAAAACCATTCTTACAGGTGGAAGACAAAGTTTTAGGGGAAAAGTCCCACTTAATTAACATACAGTTAGGGCAAATGGTAAACTGAGCAGGCCATCTGTCTTCACCAGATAAGTTCATCAGGTCTGGAAATTGGTGATAACAGATCTGGTAAAATTGCAGCTGTCTCAAGCTGATAAAAGAAATTGAAATTAAATGGTACTAAATGTAATTTATGGAGTACCCACACAATCTATGCAACTAATACAGAATATGATCATCAGTTCTTTTTGAAATGCCATATACCATATTACAAGTCCTATTTATGATGTGTGCCGAATTAATGTTAATATGAATGCCTCTATTGATATATTCATGGCTCTGACTGTGAAAGTGTTCATGGGATGGTCCGCATTACCGTGTTGGGACACATACTACAAATATGCATTTCTACAAAGAGAGAAAGTATATTTTTGTGACTTTCTAGGACAGACAGTTTAGTTCATAGTCCGCACCAGTCAATGTGGTGTTTCTCTACATCAATAGGCTGTCTGGTGTGTTTTGCTTGATGATAATTAGTGGTAAATATGACCCCCAAAAAGCACATTGAAGTGTATTCCTTAAGCTCATCTTGTCTTTCACTTTCACTTTTCACTCAAATATATTGTGCTACAGGTCCAGCATAACACCGCAAGTCAACCACAAGTGAAAAGTTTTCAGCCACTATTTTATTCATGAAAATGTTCTCGTAAGCCATCTATAATGAATGTTGAAGCCATGGCCTTTTTGCCACGAGATTTTGACATGAAAGAAGGCTACCTCTAAACCAATGTAAGATTGATAAAAAAAAAAAAAAAAGACATTTGGAGAGCCTTCAAAGAAAAGCCTGCATCTTATTTATTACATCTGTGCACACAGATTTACCTTGCAACTTCAAAGTTTATAGATTAACATTTGAAGGTGCCTGGTAAAATTAAACTTGTTGAGTTGTTACAGGTTTACAAACGCATTGGAAAAGTGTAACTGACAAACAGTACGCTAAATTTTGATCTCAAATTTAAGCCTTCACGTCAAGAAAGTTGGTAACAAAATATAAAACCTTCAAACAATTGTATTATTTTGAAATATATAATTAATATTCATAGTAAAAAAAATTAACCCCAGGCGGCCAAATTTATATATTTTTTCAAAGTTAATTATATAATTTTCTTTTGCTGTTTCAAGTATATACTTGTAACCGATTCAAGGCTGAAAGTCCAAGCAAGGCATACATTAGTCAAAGTAAGAGTGCTTGTCAGTCCTCCTCTCTGAAGTTTTATCTTTGGTCTCCTGCCTTTCCAAGGTCAAAGATTGATATTCAGGCTGTGGGTTTGCAATGTGGTCTGTGTATCGGTTTAATTTTTAAATCAAAATTTAAAATAGAGAAATGGAAAATTGAGTGAAATATTCTAAAATCTCAAATTGTTGCCCCATAGATAAGATTTTATAAAATGAGATTGTATTTATTTTTTCAATGTTATGATTTTAGTGTGCCTTGCCTTGCCTTTCTGGGAAGGAAGAAAGAAAGAAAGAAAGAAAGAATTTCTGTCAACTCTTGAGAAGTTAATCCCTCTAATAGCCAGAGGCCAGCAACACATTATACTTTTTTGTGAAAAGTATGTGAAAACTACAGCCAGTGGCAATCTAAATTCACTAACCATTACATTAAAGCTGAAATACGCATGTGAATGAAAGGGTACCATTCTATGACTAACAACTCCTATGTACATCATCCAATGTAACTGAGTGACCTCATGTTTACTCCGTTATAAAACAGAAAGTATAAAAGTAAAAGTATTAAAAAAAAAAAAAAAAAAGCTGAAATAGGCCCTACGCAATTTCCGATGTTGTTGCAATTCCTACTGGTTGCCTTAATGCCTCTTAAGGCCAACCTGGTATTTTGAACTTTTTAACTGATATATCTTCCCATTTAATGCTGTGCAGAAATTTCTCTTCTTGTCTTTAAAAACGTGCTTTTCGATTTTGTATTATTTTTTATTTGAAAACTTTGTTCAATAATTTGACTCATTGCACCATTGCTTTTTCACAAATAAGTATGACTTTAACAGTAAATAAAAGCTGACATATGAGTCAATATCCATGAATGTGTAATGGAGCTGTTATGAGGTTCTTGTTCTAGCATTATGAATAAACTGGAGTTCATGATAAGTGTTACCGAATTGCCTCATTTCTCATTTTGAGCTTTTACTGATTTCCACCTTTTTTGGTGTGTTGTCAGGCTTGCTGTTTTTCCTCTGCTTTTATTTCTCTTAGCTTTTATTATGTCACTTACCTTTTTGCCCTCTGTGCCTTGTGAAGTGCATTGTGTAAAATGCACTTTGACAACAAACTTGAAATTTGATTTGGCAAATCAAAGCAAATGTTTTTATGTTTTGTTCCAGTCAACTAAAGGGACTGTCACTCTTTGTCTCTTCACATGGAAACAATTGCGGAAAAACTAATGCTCATTAAAATTTGTATAAGGCTGCATTTATTCAAGTATTCATCCTACCACCTTCCCCAGCCTATTCCACAAGAGCAGGAAATAATGAAGCAGAAATATGAAACACCACACTCTTAAAGACCACTTCACTTATTGCAAGGATGTCTGTTATGCCCAATGACAACCACAAATAACCAAACCACAAAAAACATGTCAGAGTTATTCCCCTACCCCCTCCGCTGATGTTTGATACAGGAAATCAATCAGACGCAGCATTTCGATATGGTTGCCTTTTATTCTGCTTGCCCTGAGGTGTGGGCAAGGGCAGGTATTTCAGGGGAGTCATACTTCTTTCTGTCTTCTCCACTAATGAGACAAACGAGCAGGCTCTGCTGCTGCTTGACCATGCATGCATAAAGAGCTGGCAACAGGGCCTTAGAAAAAGAAAACATGTATTCTTCCCACTGGGCTTTTTTTTTTTTTTATGTTTCCATGTACTGGCAAGGAAGTTTCAGTATGGAGGGCACGATGGGGTCAAGGACTCAATGACTGATATAATTGTTTCTCAACCTCTGTTTAGTTAGCCTTATCTAAGTAATACATGAGAACAAAAAAACATGAGAGGTGTAGAGGGAAGTTAAAGAATGCTAACATATTTTTTATCTAGTTTTGAGAGGGTGGTGAATGACGATTGAAAAATAAATGATTTAGGATAGTTGGTGAGGAATCTTGACAATACTGAAACATAACTTAAATTTTCAGACTAATAGGGAAATGAATAGGGCTGTGAAATGACTGTCTCCAGCTAAGTCAAAACTGACTATTTTGCTTAAGATCTTTGGATCTCATATGGATTTCTTTACTTGTTAAGGCAGGTGTGGACCAGTTTTGAAGCAACAGTGAAAAAATGTACAAAAAAAAGCATTTCAGCATTTGACGCTGATGTCACCTGCTCTGCATGTTCTAGCATATAGAGATTGCTTCTGTGACACAAAATCTGCACTTAGTTTTTTTAAATAGATTAAGTCAATATAACAAATAATACATTAGCTCATTGATATTTCTAATGTCATGGTTTCACAGTGCAAAGGATGAAATGGGAACTTCAATTGGCCTTAAAGAATTATCCTGCAAATCATTAATAGCTCTTTATAGGTACTGTCCCAGACCCCAATAATTTAAACAATTATAGACCAATTTCAAAACTCCCTTTTCTGGCTAAAGTCTCTGGCTATGGTCTCTTTGAGAAGTTTCAGTCTGGTTTTAGAGCTGACCATAGTACCAAAACTGCTATGCTTAAAGTAATGAATGGTCTCCTTTTAGCAGCTGATTCAGGAAAATCATCAGTTCTGGTTCTTCTAGACCTGTGCTGCTTTTGACACTGTAGATCATGCTTTCCTTCTTGATCGTCTTAAATACTGGGTCAGCATCCCTGGAACAGCTTTAAATTGGTTTGATTCCTATCTTCAAGACTTTTAGTGTTGGCATCGGACATGCCATGTCTGCTCAAAGATGCTCTATGGGGTTCCCCAGGGGTCTGTGACAGATTCTGTTCTCTATTTATATGCTACATTTGGGGCACCTGATAATCTCAGTTTCCACTTTAACATGCATCATGCACAGCTGTACTTATCATTTGATCTAAGTAATCTGATCAGGAAGTTGATACTCTCCATCACTGTCTTCAGGACCTTCAAGATTGGATGTCTCATAACTATATTCAGACAAATCAGAAATTCTCATCATAGTTCCTGACAGTACGAGTGCCCCAGCTTGGCCCATTGTCCCACAATATTACCTCTCATTGTAGAAATCCTGGTGTTGTCTTTGACAGCTATGTCAGCTTGGATAAGCATGTTCATATAATTGTGCAATCATGCTTCTTTCAAGTGAGGAAAATCACAAAAATTAAAGCATTTTTATCTGCTAAAAACTTGTAAACTGTCATGCCTTTATCACGTCTTGCTTAGATTACTGTGACTCCCGGTGGAGGCATCTTGGAAAAACACACACTCAAACCAATCACCAGGGAGAGAAGCTACAACAGCTAGGTAACAGACCAAAGACCGAAAAGGGTAACGTTAGGTCCAAGTGAGGCAGTTTGAGCAGAGCTCTTTCAGTTTGTGTGACATGTGTAGGAGTGTAAACATGGAAGTGGGCAAGGTTGCACGTTCGCGTCAAGCAGAGTGTGGACACGTGAGGTCTGGGATCGCGCCAAGTGTGAACAACAAAAACAAACAAAAATAACAAAACAACAGTTGTAGTGAAGATTTGTGCTAAATAATGGTGTGAATGTAAGTCTTTTCCACTCACAATGCGATCATTTGGATTCAGAAGACTTATGCTGCACGAGCAATATGGAGTAATTTTATGTCATTTTTTTGCCCTTTTTGGAAGTCTAAAGAACTAGTCCCTATTGACTTAAGTTGTTTTGGAGAAGCTGCTATGGAGCTGCTATGGAGTTGTACTTGCAACTTCCCTGTGTGTTATACGGACAGATGTCACCTGTAGTTCGACAGGCATGAAGGTGAGTAGATATTGACAGAGTTTTCATTTTTTGGTGAACTATTACTTTAATGGCTGTTCTTCAGAGGGGCCACCAGCGGTAGCTTGTGCAGAGGCAATATCTGTAGCAAGCTTGGCTTTGGTTCACCTCCTCATATCATACCAGCACATTTTTACTGCTTCTGGTGCTCAACTGCATTGACTTTATTTGTTATGTCATCCCGAATGCCTTTTTTATGCTCTGGTAAAACATCTTTTTTTTGCAGCAGAGAGCTCTTTGGGGTTGTCTCTGCCACCAAAATTTACCAACATTGCATTATAGCCATCAACTAAATCAACTTTGCATTGAGAATACATGCTTTTATATTCACAAACATTCCATGCATGAAAGTGCAATGGGCTTGCTACACTGTAACCAATTCTGCTGGTGTACAAATAGGAGAAGAACACGCTCAGCATTACATTACATTACGTCATTTAGCAGACGCTTTTGTCCAAAACGACTTAAAATAGTACATTTTGTCAACAGTAGTGAAACCAAATGTGCATCACAGCCTTCATCAGCTAAGACTTTTAATAGGAATTAGTAGCATTCGTTGAATTTTTTTTTTTTTTTTTAAGTTTAAGAAGGGTAAGAAGATAGGTTAGTTCAAGAAGAGTCCAGGTGCAACCTGAAGACGTGTCTTTAGTCTCTGCCGAAAGATGGGCAGTGATTCTGCCGTTCTGACAGCGGTGGCGTTGCCAGGGTCTTTCTTTCGGGGCTTAAGCCCTAAATATTTTGAGATTAGCCCTGAATATTTTTGATCAGTTAATATGTAGTCCTAAGTGAAGTTTTACATTGTTCAAGATTTCTGTCGCCTCTCACCATCCACGCTCCATTGTGAGCGCTGTCTACAGAGATCTGCCCGCACAGAGTGCGGGGTAAATTCGAGTTAGTAGTCAGAGCGGGACGATTATTTTACGTGAGCCAGCTTTGAAGCCCGGCTTTGGGTGCATCGAGGTACATGCCAGGACACAAATCAAACTCACCTGTTGCTGCTTGCTATGTGTGTCTGTTTGGTAGGGGGCTCTGCCAATCTGTCATTGTGTAGTTTGAGTCAAACTAAAGGAATAGGCTACGTTATGGATGATTTTAATCGGTCGGTCCTATAGTCTAGGTCAGAGAAGGCAAGGTAGGCTACAGCCAGGAAACACAATGTCAAGAAAAGACAAGACAGGTTATATGGATCTTCTTCACGTTTTCAAAAGAGGAGAAAGGTAAGATATGTTATAGGTTAGTTTAATCAAGTGATTGATTATCCATATCTGGAAAGACAGCAAAAATCAAGCAGCGGTGTGGTGGCGAGTTGACTAACAGGCGGCCAGATGGACACTGGAGTGTTAGCTTGGACTGACACTTGGTTGATAGCTTCATGGTTAGATGCCTACAAGCTACAGCAGTTTTTTTTTTTAGCTCAACATCTTCAATATAATATTGGATCACTGTAAACAAAATGTTTCTATTTCTCTCCAGTCAGCTGGTTAGTCAGTTAGTTACTGAATCCTCCCATTCAGGTCTACTTATGTGGGCTGCTGAACATTAAATGCAAAAACTAATTCTCTTCACATGAAACATCTATATTATTTTCAACTTAAGATATTGTTTCCCTTAAACATGAGAAAATGTTTAAAAATGTAATTTTTAATTTGTGCCTCTGTATATTTTACTATGCTGGTAGACTCCTCCAGCCATTCAGAATGGATTAGGCTTTTCATGGTGATCTTTGATGTGGCATTGAAAATATCAGCTTCCTAACAGGAGGACATCACAGGTTAAATAATTTACTTCTGAAAATGAGTTATGCTTAAAGTTAAGTTTCCATACGTAACAAACAAACCAAAGTAGCTCACTAGTTTTGATTAAATATATCTCACTGGATTACGATTGGATTGGATCTTTTTTTTACAGTAAAGAGACAGATGAGGAGTGAGGAGCATATACTGTATATCATAGGTATATTTCAAGTTTTATATATTAATTGATAACCGCAAAACCTGAAATGAACAAGAGAGAGGAGGAGACAGACAAAGAGAGATGAGGGGAGGAGACAAATAAGTGTTGAGAAGAATTCAGGAGGCAGGTCTGAGGAGAGAGACAGACAGACTACAATACTGTATCACTGTTGGCCTGTGTAGACTGCTGCTCAAACTGTTTACTATGCTGCTTCATTTACACCCATGTATGTTCATGTCAAATTACACCAGATTGATGCATTTTGCGGGGGAGGATGCCCCCGGACCCCCCTACTATGGTTCTGTGACTTCCTCTGGGCTGAGCCCCGGATGTTCTGAAATCCTAACAATGCCCCTGTCTGACAGAAGGGGGGAGTTCGCTCCACCATTGTGGCGCCAGGGATGAGAAGAGTTGCGACCGGCATGAGCAACTTCTGAGCCCACGTAGCAATGGAGGGGCGAGGCGACCTGCAAGGGTGGAGGATCGGAGGGAATGAGTCGAGGTTTGGAACCTGACCATAGATTACAGATAGGGAGGGGCAGTCTGATGTACTGCTCTGTAGGCGAGTACCAGTGTCTTGAATTTGATGTGTGCAGAGATGGGAAGCCAGTGATGCGACCGGAAGAGAGGAGTGACTTTTGGTTGGTTGAACACCAGATGTAAAGGTCTGATGGCAGAGGCAGGTAGCCCGGCCAGAAGAAAGTTGCAGTAGTCCAGGCGGGAGATGACAAGTGCCTGGACCAGGAGTTGTCCCGCTTCCCTCGTAAGGAACGGGCAAATTTTGCGGATGTTATAGACGGAGAACCTACAGGAGCGGGTTGTCGCTGCAATGTAGGCAGAGCAGGACAGCTGGTTGTCCAGGATCACCCTGAGGTTCTTGGGAGTCAGAGAGCTACACAGTAGTGTTGTCAGTGGAGATGGAGAGGTCTGTGAGAGCAAGAGGCATGGTGCTGCCCTCATCCCAATGAGAGCCTCCTTACTGTAAGAATTGGAGGAACACATCTTCTTCCTTGACTATCAGTGGGTGGCATGAAACCGCCCTAAGGTAATTTCTCACACCACTGAGACACAAAAAGGGTTGGCTGTTTCATATAGAATTAGACAAGCTGTGGTGTTAGCATGGAAAATTGGATTAGGCAGGATATATTTTAATCTCATGTGTCAAATAACAGGTTAAAATACCTTGAGGAAAGAAAGGGATTAGAGGACAATAGCATCCAGACCCCAAGAAAATGAATTGTTTATGCCAACAGAATTTAGCAGTCAGGGTTTGGACATTCAATATTCACAATGGCTTGAATAAACATTTTCTGAAGATTATACAGTCCTTTTAGGATAAGGTCACATAGCTTGAAAAAAAAATAAAAAATACTCTCAAAGACTCAAATTTTCTTACAGGGACCATGTTGGAGGCTAGATTAATCTAATTCTGTGATTGCATTAATGCCTGCATAACTGCATAGCCAATTATGAAAAGAACACTGAAAATAAGTCATACTAATGAGATGGCTAAGATAGGTACTACAGGTGAATAAAGAAAAACTATTTTCTGCCACCTGAATAAAACTTAAAACTTCAAGTTCAAAAAGTACATAATTATTCACATTTTTTGTATTAGCTTTTGAAAATTTTGCCATGTAAATTATGCATGAACCTTTAACCTTAGAATTAACTCATTATTGTAATTTAGTGGCATGGGTCAAAATAGTGTTTTTATTAGTTATGCTAAAAAAACAACAACATTTAGCATCTGGCCAGTCACCAGTAATCAAGAGGCACTGAAGAAAAATGTAATAGTTTGCATAAATTAAATCAACACAATTAAGCCACTATGTTGACACAAGGGTAACTGGGGATGGTGTGTGGTTTGCAAAACCTGAAGATTGTCTGACCATTGTACATCTGACAATAGAGTAGTTGCTATAAAGAAGAATCAGTAACACTTGAAAATAATGATCACTAATAAATAGTGAATTAATCTACGAGTGTGTTGCTACTCACCTAATCTCCAAGAAAGTAAATCAATCATTTTTGATTACCTTGTTTAACACTTTGTTAGTAATTTGTTATTATCCAAATTAATCACTTTTATATTTCAGTTTAAGTATTCTTAAATGATTGACAAATGATTTGTAAAACATGAATAAGTATTATGTGGGCTGCTATTATAGTTGCAATTGATGTTTACAATGCTTAGTCAAGGGTTAAAAAGTGATTTGAAAATTGCTTGCATCTGATGACCAGTGAAAATGTCAAAAGGGTATTAGAAAAGACACATGAAATAAAAAAAAAAGGTGATATGACTGAACAATAAAAAATAAAGTGTTGCATAAGCACTGTCCAGTCGTATTGTTTTTTTCATTCCACCTCTCTCATATCTTAATTATATTTGGGTGACCGCCTAGGTAAATTAACAGCTGCCCAAGTAAATCTCTTTTTAAGATTTATTTGTGGTGCTGTGATGCACTCAGACCTGGTACCGGGTGTTTCTAGTTGGCGTAGTTTATAAAAAACATTTAATGATGTTATTAGATTTAATGCTGTCAAGCACGGAAAGTATATTAATGAACTGCAACAAACATAATGCATTTGAATTTGTTCACATTGCTCAGCTGTAGATATTGAGGAAGCCCTCCCAAATATCTCCACCATTTCAACAGCTGCTCTCAAAACATTTAACAGGTTCATTCATAACCCCATGGGTTCACCCATGTAGGGACAGTTATGTTGGACCACCTCCTGAAGTAACTGGCATTCTAAATTTAGCATTTTTCACTGCTATAACACAATGCTTTCCACTGCTCAAATTGTTAAGATACATGCCTTTATGTGTTTGCCAGTACATGAGGGAATGCCTTTTGGGAGTCAGTCAACATTTAAGATTAAAACTCAAGTTTAGTGACAGACATCCATTACATTTTTCATCAAGCACACTGTATTCAGTCAGTTTTCTGAGTAAATGTTACACTTCTCTAAGAATGTTAAAGGAATTATTACAATTATTATTATTATTACCTGTGGGACCCGTGGGTTTCAGGTTTACCCGCGCATCACTATTTGGGGTGTTTATAGCCGTAGTTTGTAGCCCTATTCAGTTGTGGAAGTTGCATTTTATACTGATGCCCTGGAGTAAAGCCACTGAAGGTTGCATTTTATGTTGCAATTTATGTTGATGTTGGCCTACATACTTACAATGTAGGGATATTTTATGTTAAAATAACAAAGAGCCAGTATTTACTTTTGAAAGAAAGTCTGTTAATTTAGTAATACTGGACTTTAATTTTCAGTGAACAAGTTTTAATTCAGGAAAACTTAAGATAAATACATTGTGTAAATTGGAATTTGCAATACTTCCCCTGCCCAGTGCACCAGATATAGGCCTATATACTGTACCGAACCTGTGACCCCAAAACCGTGATATGAACCGAACCATGAGTTTTCTGAACCATTACACCCCTAGTAGTGATCCATTGAATTCCCTATTCATCATCCCCTTGACTGTAACAGCTCAATTGTGAACCCAGTTGAGTTATTCATGTTTCTTGTGTCCACCATCACCAACGCCCTAAGCCTGACAAAAGATGTTCTTCCTGCAGCAACAGAGGAAGCTAACCATCTCGCAACCACAAATTGTTCACCTCTTCCATCACAGTCTGGTTCTCTTCTGCCTCCTCCTACGTCAGGGCTAAGCACGACGTATTGTCCGCACTGCTGAGTGTGTGATTGGCTGTCAGTTGCCCTCCATGAAGAACCTGCACAATGCCAGGGTGAAGAAGAGAGCAGGAAGGATTGCCACACGCAGGCCACCACCTCTTCAAAATCTTTCCTCTGGGAGATGATCCCAATCCTTTATGAACTGGACTACCTGTCATTTCAACAACTTTTTCCCAAGTGCAGTCACCTCATTCAACCAGCCCTCCTAGTATTCTACCCCAGTCTCTGGTTTGCCCGGTTTCTGGTTTCTCCCGCTGCTGCTACGGAGCTGACTCTAATCACACTAGTATTACTGTTTATTCCTGTACAATCAAGGACTCAGGAACTGTAGACTTAGCTGCAAGAGACACTTTACTCAGATAAACGGAAGTTACACATACATTGCATCAGGATGCGATCTGTAAAGAAAACAGAGGGAGGGGGGTATTTTTGGAATACATTTTTACCATGTGATATCTTACACAAGGAGGGGTGAAAAACCAAAATACAAGTGCAAATCCCTATCATACACATATTATTTTTTCCCCAAAGAATTGTAGCCATACAATTTGGGGAAAAAAGAGAGATAGAGGAAGAGGAGAATGCGGTGAGAATGTGCGTACCTCCACGCAAGCTGCACACCATACCTATTCGGTTATACCTAACTTCTACAATCTGTATAAGAAAAGGGAGAAAAACCCCATGGTGGTTTTTTGAAAGTGGACAGGACTTTGACAAAGCAGATTCTGCTAAAAACGAGTCTCTCACTTTTTATCACCAATTTACAATTATTGGTAAACATTATTTTCTTTGTTCCATCGGCGTTACACTTGTTCAAACTGAAAGGTTTAATACACAAACATAAAGAAAGCGATTCACTCAACTACAATTCAGCAACATGACTAGTTCTTTCATATATTGTCAGAATCTGCTTTGTTCACGTTCGTTTATGTGCTGGAAGTGTGATTTTGGGGCCGGTTTCACCATACAGTTAATGGCAGTGAATGGAGAGAGAAAATAACGCAATTCTCGCAATTCTCTCTAACAGAGGAATTGTCAATTTTGGGGTTATGTCATGGCCAGGATGCTACACAACCCAAGGTACTATCAAAGTTCAACATTACTTTAAATTTGAGTCCATCTGAAGCTGTTCTGACAGCCTTTTTGTCCTTTATACCAACCACAATTCTGTCTTTTATGAGTTCTTCTTTGAGCACCCACAGCTACAATATTTGGCTCACTTGTGTACCGCTGTGATGAACGCCTCTACACTCTCTCCTTCTTGTTGACATCTCATATTGAATTGAGCTCTCTTGAAAATCACATTGTGTTTTCCAATGCAGTGGTACTCAAAAGCCGCTGCAACAATGTCATATTTCTTTTTATCTTCATCAGACAATGGAAAAACAGCTAAAATATCATTGGATGCATCCCCCATTGGATATAGCACTGAGTTCTAATGTTTTTGTTCTGGCTTTGTGTTTAGTCCTGATGATGAACAAAGTCTCTCAAATCTTCAGATTCATCTTGGCCCTTCAGCTGGGGTGAGAAATCAAAAGGTTATGGGTGTGATATTTGTACAGCTGATGGCCAGTTACTAATAACACAAGCACAGATAGCTTATCTGGATCAGTGTTGTTTCTTATGTCATTGATAACTTTGGCAAGGGCTGGTTCTGTGCTGGTTTCTGCAAAAAACAGATTGAAATTTATCAGATTGTTAAAAGTCAAGTAATAAGGCTGTTATGCCTCACAATATATAGACATAGCGGTGCCTAATGGCTGTTATAGGCCTAAATATTAACCATAATGCACAATACTACTTTTTGCACCTTTTATGTGCTCACATGCAAGTATATTAATTGGTATATTAATTGTTTACTTAGTTCGCAAAAAGCTACGAGATCGGTCCAGAATTGGCAAAGTTATTATCCTATTAGTTTTTTAAAATTTGTACAAAAAGTTCAGTTGACTGTAAAATCAAGTAATTAATCCACTTGACATTTTACAGGTTGGTCAAAAACATAATTTTAAAGATATGTGCCATAGACACATATTAATTAGGCCCCCCAGGAGTCCGCGATTCAGTGATCGCAGCCAGCAAAATTGCAGAATATGGTGTGATAATAAAGACTCCCCACAATGCCTTGAATGTGAATGTACTGTATGCAGTCCAATAACCCATGTATACATTGGAAACATTTTCTTTTTTGGCAGATTTGGCTCTGAATGGCTTATCAATACCAAACTTGACACAATCATCAACATTATCACTTAATAACAGCAACAAGCAAATAAAATAGAACGTGTATGTTACTTGTGACATGAAAACTTGCTCTGTCTCAACAAGTATTGCTGGCTGTGTTATTATATCCTGTGTAGTTCAGATGAACAGGTATTCCTTTAAACTTGATTTTAAGTTTTTATGTGCAAGTCTACATTGTTGAAATTAATGTTTATTATGTATTTATTATTATTAATTAAAGCTGTAAACCTAAGTGTATGGTGAGTCGATAAGAGACTGTGTGTGTGTCTCTGTGTGTGTGTGTGTGTGTATGTGCGTGTGCAAGTACATATGTTTATGTATTCACATGAGCTTGTGTGTATGTGTATTTGTGCACTCAAAACACTCATCAGCCTAAATGGCACTTGAACTAAATCACGATTGCAAGTGCAGAAATGCAGATTGCTGAACTGGGGAACCAAAAACATAATTAATGGCTGGATTACCTGGGGAATCAAGGTTGAGGTCTGGCAGCCTTGGTCCCAAATGGAGGGGAACATGTGCTCCCATCCTAGTCCGTCTGTTCTCCTCCAACAGGAGAGACTCCTCTATCCAATCAGATGTTGAGTCCCTCAGCCCAGCTCTCCAAACACTAACTCTGACTGAAAGCAATTTTCATGCCACCGAATAGTCAGAGTTTGGGGATAGTAAGAAATAGGAAAATTAGCTCTATTGGTACTTCTGTGCTTTTGTAATTGAGTGTTTCTTTGTTGTTTTTTTCAGTTACATGTGTGTCCTTCAAATCAATAGGTATGGCCCAGTGAGGGTGAGGGGGGTAAGCAGAGGTAAGATGACATAACAAGTAGTTTGTGTTGAAGTTAGTTGGGATTGCATTTATTGTGAATGTGAATATTTAATGTTGTCTCCAGAGTTATGTACTATTAGGCCATAGTACATAACTGTGGGACAGAAGCCCTCCAAATTTACTTCCTAGGCAGGCATCAATATTAAAGCATCCTGCCATGATGTTAAACTACAACTGAAATAATGACTTGACAGCTTAAAGCCACGACCAGGAAGTGTTTATGCATTGTGGACTATGTGGGGCTAGTTGTCGTTCTTTGATTACTGTTGCATATTAAGTGCAACAGTAATCCCATGGTGTGATCTAGTACTTTCATAATAGGTACTGGTAACTACCTCATCACCCTATTGCACCAAGGAATAGAGTAACTACCGAGTAAATGTTGGTTGGCCGGTCGCTCTGTTCACCACTTTTGGTCATGTGGGTGAAAGTGTGCCGCAGGGAGTTAGATTGCAGACTCTCAATCGTGAGACTCGTGTTTGATTCCCGGCAGAGACGCTTCCACAAAATTCAATGTTGCAGGGCTGTCAGAACAGTAAGCTGGTCTCTTTCATATCAGGTATACTTAGGCCCTGTCCACACGTATATGGATATTTCTGAAAACGCATTTTTTCCTCCTCCGTTTTAAAAAAAAATCCTGTCATTTCAACTGCCCCAGGCCAGTTGGCATCCCGCCTGTTTTGCCTGTTTTCGCCATTGACTGCTTCCAGCTAGCTAAATAGTTAACCTAAGATCTCTATGCTTTTCATGGCTACATAACATCTGAATGCATCTTGCATGACTAAACTTTATAAATAACTTTCCTAGACATGATAGTGATTCTTGTTTCATTGTTTGTTTCAGTTGTAGTTTAACATCATGGCAGGATGCTTTAATATTGATGCCTGCCTAGGAAGTTAATTTGGAGGGCTTCTGTCCCACAGGCAGATTCGCAGAAGGCATAATTTGAGAGCTTTGTGCTCCACCTGCCTCAAAAGCTGATTTAGACAGTTTCTGCCTATTATAACTGTTAGGCAGATTTGTTTCATTAGCAGCCACTGTTGTTGGATACATTCAGAAACAGAATTTAACTGCCTTACAGACAACTGCCTCCAAAGCTCATTCACGGTACATGCAGACCAAGTGTTATCACTTTGCATCAAAAGTCAATTGTTTGTGGCTATTTCACTGGGTGTGTCCTTGGGTCAAGCATCAGGTTTGTTTAATATTATTTGTTTATGTAAACCTATTTTGTTTTTCAACCTTTTATTCATTTCATTGTGCCCAAATAAAATCCGTAATTATTTAGTTAAAGCATTATTTAGTAAAGCATCAAGCTGAAATAAGGCTAAAATATTTGAGGCTACTTGTGGTAATGTACACAACAGGAGGACCAACAATCTCTTTCACTTTCCTCCATACATTATTTCACGTGTCAAGATCTTTATAAGCTGAAAGAGATGGGTCATAAATTCAGGATACCCCAAAACAGTCATCTTCCATTTAGAAACCAAGTGCCAAGATCCCATTTACACCTGCTATTAAAATATGATCTGTATCTGGAGAAGGAAAAGCATGTTAATGCAAGGTGTAAGTGCAGCAGAATATCATTGGATCTGTCAGGCAGGTGTACTGCCCATGGGGTAGAAATGTCAGGACTCACTTTGAAGTTTGCCATCTACTCAGCTTCTCTGAAGACTCCAGCACCGTCCGCTCCCACCAGTCACCACTCCATTCCCTCACCATAGTTAAGGAGTCACTGTAGTAGCATTCACAGGAGCTGCAAACACTACTGCAGCAAAAAAACGACCTGTTGTCATTTCTATTGCCTCCTATGAAAGAGTCATAAAAGATTATGTCGCAAATGAAAAGTAAATACAGGTTGTACAGTATCATGTCTATTTGACCTACACTTGCCGTGTTGGATTTTATTGACAATGCCACCCGCTCACTCACCTGCTTTACATAGTACGCAAAAAAATTACATCTGGTCACACTGTGGACAGAATGCAGACAGCGAGTTTAAGGGTAATTATTTTCACCAAATGAGATGCAAATATTAGTTTGTATATGTAGTGGAAGAGGGGACGTATTATTCTAAAATGACAGGGAGATTCTTTCAATAATGGCATTTCTTTTAAAAGGACAGCAAAACTTTAAGGTGCTCAACACAAACATAATGAAGTAAAATGGCAT
This sequence comes from Centroberyx affinis, assembly GCF_046629955.1. NCBI lineage: Eukaryota > Metazoa > Chordata > Actinopteri > Beryciformes > Berycidae > Centroberyx > Centroberyx affinis. The sequence continues at coordinate 184,244 of NW_027279931.1, forward strand.
TTTATTAAATAACTATTGCTTTACATATTATTATGTTAGAATAAGGGACAATTAATTTGTAAGATGTTAAAAGTTCTATAAACATGCATGGAAATCGTCAATTGCATTAGAGACAGTAACAGGGTTGATGTGTTTTTGGTGTCAAAAATTTGTGGAAAAAAAAAAACAGGATTTAGGTGTCTGAGCTGGACCAATTTCCAAATCCTCTTTCTTATCTCTTTCAGGACAATCCGTTGACTGACATTCATTGACAGTCATTCACTATCGGCTAACCCCAACCTTAATCCTCACCAATACATACCTAACATTAACCCTTACCCTAACCTTAACCTTAGCCAAGTCCTAACCCTAAAATAGCTCCTTAAAGAAATGAGTACCGGCCAAAATAGCTGCACTTAAAATGTCCTCACTCTCAACTCAAATTGGTTCTCACAAAGACAGAAGTACAGGAACACACACACACACACACACACACACACACACACACACACACACACCTACACACACCTACTTCCTTCTTTTAGTTCAGTGGTGTCCAGTCTGTTGCATGTGTTTGGGTGTCTGTCCTCTAGAGTAGACCATCTGCTCCTTCCTATTTATTGCTTCTATCCCCAGTTGTGCTCTATCCTTCTGGTGGTCTTACACCCCCATGCCAAAGCAGACACCAATTAGAAAGTTATGCATTAGACTTTTCACTTCTTTCTGGCACTCATTATGTCATATTCAGTTAGAGGCATTTGCTTCACTATCTTCTGCTCCTGAACACTTTAAAGACTTTCCAGCACCCACAAAATCCAGCAAAATGGAACAAGGTATTATGCAACAGATATTCAAACCTTATGCTTTTTCAAAGTGTGTTTGTGTCTTTGTGTATTCTCGAAATCTGGTTAAATTCATTGTTGCATTTGGTTGTAATTATGCTCTTTTTTGAGTCTCTGAGGAATACTTTATGGTTCTGATGCCACAAACTGAAAATGAATATTGAGAAGAGGTTGCTACCTGCTGTACCAAAAGGTTTTTTTTCAAGAAAATAGTACTCATTATGAATATGTCTCCAATCAAATAGATTGTATACTGTGACTTAAAGTTTTCGGTGTTTATTGTGCAATATTTATAAATTAATAGAATACCAGCCAATAATGCTGGGGAGTATATAGCACTGTAGAAACTTTGGCACGTAATATGGGCCATATGTTTCATGTGCCTTAACCTGGCTCCATGAGCAGTTGAGCATTTAGTTAAAAATACAGTACATGTTGTACCACTTGTTGAGGCTGAGCAATTTAGAGTGAAACCTGGGTCCTTGAAAAACAAACTTTCAGACCTATTCCAGATTGGCAAAAGAAATAAGTCAATTTAAAATTGTGAGTGCTGGGTCATCCATACCATTGTCAATCACAATTTGCAAGGCCAAGTCAACAAATTGAAATTTTGTCTTCCCAAATTAAATAGCATAAGAAGTTTTTCTGTGTCATGTTCTGTGTCACTGCATATACATTTATCTAAAATGTCTGGCAACATTGTCTGTCATTCTACCCCCCTTTACACCTGGCATTAACATGTGTGTCATATCCAGATTGTATCTAGATGTGGCCTAACTGGATTTACCTTACACCTGGCATTAAAATGCATCACACATATAAAGTGTATCTTTCCCTCGCCAAAACACAGTTGTAATGCATGTCACTTATTTTAATATTTATGTGATTTAAAATTGACAGTAAAGTACAATAAGTACCTTGTCTGACGTGTTCTCCATTAAAGTATTCAATCCAATCATCCAATAATCCAAAACCATTAATAATTCATAATCCAAATCCATTTTTTGCTAGTTTATTACTGTTTGTGTGACTTAATGGTGTGATGACAAAAAAAATGAATAGATACATAAGAGTTCAACTAAAAAGAAAACAACAGACCAGACAAAACGGGACAGACCTATTGTGTACACCTTGTTGTTAATGCTGTGATGCTGTGTATATAAGAAGCATACATGCGTGACCTCATTACTTAACCTCATATTTATTTAAGAAAGCCTCTTTACTCAGAGAACCATGGTAACAATGTAACCTTCATGTTCACTCTCGTATCAAGACTATCTCTCCACCCAGATACATATTCCATATGTCCAGGGACTCATTGTGTCACACTGTGAAGAAAGGGAGCAGACTTAAACCCCACACATTACATATTAAGATCCAATGCGGTTAACAGAAAAGTGAGTAGAAGCGCATATCAAAGATAAACCTGCCACACCTGCCACTATGTGCAAGGCCAGAGGGGCCCAGAGGGCCCACGGCAAACAAACTATTTACAAATGTATACTATTTACATGCCCCTTGGCTATGGCACTGCATGACGCCGTGCTCTGCTGCCTTATACCAAGGCACTAGACGCTACCTAAGCTTAACTTAACCAGTCCATAAAGGGGTGGAGAGGCTGCTTAAGTTAGAGTAGGACAAAGCCCCAGCCTGAGACTTAGATGAAAAGGGCCTCCTCAGCCCTGGGGGAACAATAACTTGTGAACTGTTACTGCAGGGCCGCACCTAACAGCCGTTCTCCGTAGGAGATGGCAGCCACCACATTCATGCAGTAGAACCTGGCAAAGGTGGACAGGGCTGACCAAGTAGCCGCCATGCAAACCTAAGATAGGGGGGCGGTCCACCACAAGGCCTAAAAAGTTGCTACACCCCATGTGGAGTGTACCTGCACTCCCACTGAGGCTAGTGTATCTTTTTCTATGTATGCCTGCTTGATCATCTCCAAAATCCAGTGGGGAAGTCTAGACTTGGGACACTGGTTGGCCTAGGCAATCCCCTGGTTAAAAAAAAAACAACTGATCAGTTTTCCAGTGTTCTCTGGGTTCTCCTTCAAAGACCTGATGGGACACAACAGAGATAGCACACCGACCTTGCCCTCACCTCCCTAAGGTGGGTGGAAGGGTGCAGTTCAATTGATCGGTTCAGGTGGGACTTGGAGGGAACCTTTGGGAAGAATGTGGGATTTGGGCATATGATAAATGGTAAATGGACTGCATTTATATAGCGCTTTTATCCAAAGCGCTTTACAAGATGCCTACATTCACCCATACACCGATGGCGGCAAGCTACCGTGCAGGGTGCTGGCGCAACCATCGGGAGCAATTTGGGGTTCAGTATCTTGCCCAAGGACACTTCGACATGGGGACTGGAGGAGCCGGGGATCGAACCACCAACCCTCTGATTAGTGGACGACCCGCTCTACCTCCTGAGCCACAGCCTCCTGAGCCATATGACCGTCCCTGCATTGCTTGGCAGGAATCGTCAGCAGCTCTGATGTACTGACAAAGCATGCAGCTCTCGCAGTCTCCTGGCTGATGTCACTGCTATCAGGAATGTTGACTTGAGTGATAGCCATTTCAAGTCCACTGTCTGAATTGGCTCAAAGGTCCATGTTGTAAGGCACCCAAGACCCTCTCTAGATCCCACGGTGGGATAGACTCCTACCACGGGGAACAATCTGCTCATCAGCATTAAGGAACCGCGCAATGAGGCCACAACAGTCCTCAGCCAGTTTCCAGTGTCCCACATGGGCCACCTTAGTTGCTGCAACCATCCCTCTGACGGTTGATGGGAATTCCCCTGTCTCCAATAGTTCCTGGAGGAACTGTAAAATCTTGTTGGCTGTACATGACAGTGGATCTACCTGTCTTGCTCCACACCATGACTGAAAAAGGCCCTAGCATTTGGAATATGTGGCTTGAGGGCTGATGGGGCTCGAGCTCCCTGCAGGGTCCTAACCACTGACTGAGACAACCTGATGGCTAGAAACTCCCTCTCAGGGGCCAGGCACAGAGCCTGAGCACTTTGGGGGGAGAAGAACAATAGGCAGTGAGTTGTTTCCCTGGATGAAAAAGGTCAGCCACAGCCATGCCGAACCGACGCCAGATGTCCCTGACCACTTTGGGGTGCAGACACGGGGAGCCAAGGCACACCTGCCTGTTTATTTACAGCAGACTATATCACTGTATAGGCCTGTACAGACTGCTGTTCAAAGTGTTTGCTATGCTGCTTCATTTATGCCTATGTCCATGTCAAAGGCAGATTGAAGCATTTTGCTGTTTAAACTTTATTTTCACTAGGAGGCAATGCCCCTGGACCCCCCTACTATAGTTCTGTAACTTCCTCTGGGATGAGCCCTGAATGTTTTGACATCCTAACAACGCCCCTTCTAGATAGATGAGAAAAGTGAGTTGGACTGCTTGGCCTACTTCTTAACTGATTCAGGACCTACCTGCGGGGTCATAATTTTTTTGTATCAATTGAAAACTTTGCTTTTGGCAATGTTAGTATTCGGCCTCTTCTCTGGCCTCCCTAAGAAAACTATAGGGCGATTATAGCTAATATAGAATGCTGCTGCATGAGTTCTAACTAGTACTAAGAAAATCAACCACATCACAGTTGTTCTTGGGTCTTTACACTGGCTTCCAGTAAATGCCAGAATTGATTTTAAAATCTTACTACTTGTGTATAAAAATCTCAATGGGTTCGCACTACATTTTGTCAATGAATTGCTCATCCGATACCAAACAAGAAAAAACTCAGACAGTAGCTTCCTTGTTATTCCCTGTGTAAACTCAAAAGCAGGCGAAGCCGCCTTTATGCTCCCAGCAGGTGGAATGCCCTGTCTGATGACCTGAGAAGTGCCCCAACACTAGGTTCCTTTAAAAGTAAATTAAAAACATTTCTCTTTACTGTGGCTTTTGACTAGGTCTTTTACTTGAATTTATTGCTGTTTGTTGTTTGTGTATAAGTGTAAGGGTGCGTCCTACAGTTTTTCGTGTTCTGCTCCCATGTATGTCTGCTGTTTTCACTTAAACCTATATGCACTTTCAGAATATA